>NW_018734815.1:0-30881 GCF_002204515.2 Aedes aegypti
GGGGGGAGGGGGGTTTGAGATGTCTTACGCGTCATATAATTTATTTTTGATTTTCATAAACAAAATCTTACACTCAAGATAATGTCTTCATTTGATTCATGTGCCAACCCATATGGATTTTTGCAATGAGGGTTTGCATATGGAAAGTATGTGCGTAATCAATGGATTGTCGCCAATCTTAATTTCCATTGAAAGCATGATTATTTCATATCCAATCCATAATCCAGACACATACTTTACATGGGCGGCTTCAATGGAGTATATTGACCGAACAAATCATTTCAATGAACGTTTTTAGGTGTTTTTTGTTAAATCCAATAATAAGTGAAAACAAATAAGTGAATATAAATACAGTTTATTGACAGTTTCAATATGAATGATGAAACTATGAATTAGAATGAGCAGCAGAAGAAGACAAACCAAAAATTACCATCTTTTGGGGTCGTATTGGGTTTCTACGCAATCTCTGTGGGCAGAGGGTTCATCAGTTTGTAATCATTCTTTGCTGTTACATCTATCTGATTGAATTCGATGCCTCCATTCTGCATAGAAGTAAACATAAGTTAAAACAATATCAAAGTATTGAATTTTAGCAAATATACTTTCCGATGCAGCCAAAATAATCGCTGGATAAATACAGCTTCACAAGGTCACTACCTTTACTCAGACGCCAATACTTTTTGCACAATGTTCTTCTGAAGAACGTATAACTTGCACATACTTTAAATATGTTTCAAATGCTATAAATATGACACAAATAAGGACTAATGATTCTGGCAATTTGAGCAATGTATGTGCAAATTCACATTAATTGAAGGAAGATATTTTCTTGAGTGTACCATTGGGGGAGGGGGTCGAAAAAACCCCCGAAAATTGTCTTACGCAGTGAATCAATTGTCACCCCAATGCGCAGCAACAAAGACCTTGTCACCTCCTATTTCTTGTTGGCAACAATTTTATTCCGCAACATGAGTTTACCATCACTTGAACAGAATATGACAAAGATCGATCACCACGTGCGCATCGATTTTCTGGGCTTTGCATTGCGATTTTCGAGAATTTTTCTCCGTGTTGGTAAACATTGACACATTATCAAACAGCATCCATGAAACAAATTTTGTTTTGTGTTTAAAATAACTAATTGATTGCGAGTTGAAAAAGGTTGCAACAATGTTGCGCTCTGTGATTGTCCATGACAATTTTGCTTTTCATTGTGTCCTCATCCGCAACAGTTACGACAAACGGTTGTGAGCGAGCTTGCTTTGTTGTTTATTTTTTTTTTGTCTATTTTGATGATATTTTGATTCACTGGTCTTACGTAATTAGTGGATCGACCCTAGGGAGCCGTTTTATAACTTACTGGTGTTATTAACTTTTTTTATTCGTTTTTAGTACCATTCCAAACATTACATTCATTTTTTTTATATCTAGGTGTTCTGTGTTAGACAACACTATCATCCTTACTTGGTAAAACAAAATTAAGCTTCAATTAACATTGTATTAACAACATATTACATTTTTCATGCCGTAGCAGTTCAAAATTTTTACAGGTGGGTTGATTTTACCTGCCCATAAGAGAAAAAAAAATAAATTTCGCTCCCAATTTACTTAACCTAAATATTTATACCAATTGACATCGTTTAAAAACAGGCAAGCAAAATGCTTATAATTTGCATCAGTCTAATGCACATGTATCGCCTACTTAATAATCCAATTCGCAAATGTTTAATATATTGCAGAACCTTGGCCAAAACCATAGCAAGTCATCGCCTTAACACTCATGAAAACATAGAGCAAAATTACTATTGCTTTTCCCGCATAACTGGATGTTATTTTTAATCGCCAGTGCTTACTGCTCAATCATCTAGGTACCTAGGATTGAACATTGAACTTGGCAACTGTATCGGTAATTGGTTCACATTAGCATCCAAGATCAAAACACCTCCCACATCTGAGTAGGCGTGTGACCGTGCGAATAATGTTGAACCGGTTCACGCTTAGCTATGTATTTAAGATGTATGCGATTAATGATATTATAACGAAGTAATTAAACACTTTTCTGTATTCTGGTTCTTTTCCATTTAATTATAGCTATTTCTACTGCACATGGACGAGATTCTACCGGTAGCCGTTGAAGGCAAGAACATCATCAATCAACCGATTGATGCTCAACGGTTTGCGTCAATGAACCGGACTGCGTAAGTTCGTTAAATGACCTTATACATGATCCAATGAATAACTCAATCGAATTCCACACCATACAGGAAATCCTAGCCCATACCGAAGATGCCCTGAGCGAAGTCCTCAATCACTACTACTTCGTTTCGGCTCACATCGTATCGGACTCTCCTCAGGGCAAGTACAATGTGACAGAGGAGCGTTTCACTTCGCTTTGCTATGCGGGCCATCTTCCGGGGTATACCATGAACTACAACCACCATGGGTTGGTGTTCTCGATCAATACTCTCAGTGCTAGTAAGCTGTACAGCGGCAAGACTCGTATGTTATTCTACAATTCATAAATTCATAAATTTCAAGGAAACCGTTTGTATTACAGCTCGTCACTTCATCACACGTGCTCTGCTTTCAGCGGAGAACTTTGCGCAAGCGCAACTAATTCTTCGGGACAACGGAGTAGGCGCTGCCGATGGTTGCTCCGTAAATATGACATTCTTGAAGTGAGTATCAATAGCTTGCTATGATTGAGTATTCAGAAATCTAGATTGTTCAACTCATTTAACAGACAAGATGGAGACCGTTTGTTCCATAATGCTGAAATGGGACCAGCGGAGCGGGACCAGTCGCAGCTTAACATCCTAACGGCCAGTCCCGGAGAGCACATTGTCCATGCCAACATGTACCTTCGGTTGCCGGTTCCGGAAGTAAACGGTTTGATTATCGACTCCAGTGTGGAACGCATGAAGACGTTCAAATCGTTCAACGCGCCGAAAACCCTGAACGACGTCATCCGAATGCTAGGTGACCAGAGCGCCAAGGAGCATACCGTGTTCCGCGAGAAGGACGCCAAAGACATCATCAAGACGGTTTGCGTGGGTATCTTCGACTGCCGGAAGCGAACCTGGTCGCTGTACTCGGACAACCCCAAGTTCAATGCCCCGCTCGTTGTGATGCCGCTGGTTATCAAGGATTAAGTGATCCAATGTTCTAGAATGAGGGGGTTCGATCCTGCATTTAATGCTTTCGGTGCAATATTTGGTTGTAACGCAGCGAGCTTTGCACGCGGCTTTGTTTGCTTAGGTTCAACCTTTTGTGGTTTATTTTATATCAATCGTTATACTTGTAATTATATTACGTTAAGCTTACATTGCACATTTAGTTTTGTGCCGAAATGTTAGAAAGAAATCCTTCATTGAACCATGAATGGTCAAACCGAAATGTATAAAGCACAATACCACTATAATAAGCCGTCCATAAACCACGTGGTCATTTCTGGGAGACGGGGATGTGTCTGACCAAAGACCACGGTCAATTAAAAATTTAGTTCGTTCTATATTTTTTCCTGATTTCCCTGAGTTTTAAATATCATACGAAAGCCCATTAACACCTATTAACACTAGGAGCCCCGCAATCCAAAATGTAACGCAGAGACCCGGTATTAAAAACATCTATATGGATTATCGGCTATATCTCAGTGATGGCTCATCCTATTTTCGAAACTCTTTCTCTTATATGCTTTTGTTATCAACACATGTATTTGAGAACAAATATTTCGAGCATCCCTAACGAAGCAAATTTGGGTACACGGAAAAACCATTTTACCTAATTTTTGAGTAGATACTTGATACTTGACGGGCAACAATTCCGTGCTATTGCGTTGAATCTACGCCGAATGAAGAAGCCTTCTCCATAGGACACGGTCCTGGGCCAATCGCTTCCAGTCGCCCTGAATGTTAAGCTACCTTAAATCCTCCTCAACTGCAAAAAGCCATCTGGTGCGCGGCCTTCCACGGAGGCGACGGCCTCTCCCTGGTTCTCTGCTGAATATTAGTTTAGCTTGACGTTCCTCCGACATGCGAGCTACATGCCCAGCCCACCGCATCCTGCCGTGCTTTATATGCTTAACAATATCCATTTCGTTATAGACTATAACTCGTGATTCATGCGACCGCCGCCAGATGCCATTGTCCAATTTACCGCCGAGTATTGTTCGCAGCACTTTAAGTTCAAAGACTCCAAAAGCTCTCCGGTCGACCTCTTTCAACATCCAAGATTCGTGGCCGTACAGAGCTACCGGAAGAATTAGAGTCTTGTAATACGCCTTCTTACCTCGCGGGTAACATCATTATCGCAAGTCACTAGAGTTCCAAGGTACACAAATTCTTCAACTACTTCAAAAATATCACAACATCACTACCAACATCACCTATGGGCAAACGATGTCTACCAGCGACCATGTGCTTTGTCTTTGTGGTATTAATAATGAGCCCAATTCGCGTTGTCTCCCTTTTAAAAGGCACGTATGCCTCTTCCACGGCTCGGCGATCAATCCCGATTATGTCGATATCGTCCGCAAAACTAAGGAGCATATACGAACGTGTGATAATAGTGCCATTCCTATGCACGCAAGCTCTCCTTATTGCTCCTTCCAACGCTATGTTGAACAATAGGTCGCCCTGCTTCAATCCGTCTAAGGTTACGAAGGATGTTGAAATCTCATCCGCAACCCGTATACTTGATTTCGATCCTTCCAACGTTGCACGAATCAGTCTAATCAGCTTCTTCGGAAAACCATGTTCCATCATTATTTCCCACAACTCGTTTCTTTTAACTGAATCGTACGCCGCCTTGAAATCAATGAACAGATGATGAGTCTGCAAGTTGTACTCCCGGAATTTATCGAGGATCTGTCTCAGGGTAAACATTTGATCCGACTTCAATCGGCCCTCACGAAAATCAGCTTGGTATTCGCCGACGAAGGACTCTTCAAGCGATCTCAATCTGTTGAACAAAATACGTGACATTATTTTGTACGCCGAATTGAAGAGCGTTAATCCTCGGTAATTGGCGCACTCCAATCTATGCCCTTTTTTGAAGAGAGAGCAAATGAGGCCATCCATCCAGCTAGCAGGCAGTTCTTCTTCCTCCCATATCCTTTGTAGAATATGGTGAATTATTATATGCAGCTGCTCACTACCGTGCTTGAGAAGTTCGGCCGGGAGCTCATCCTTCCCAGCAGCCTTGTTGTTCTTCAGCTCTTTAATCGCCTTCCTAACCTCATCTAGTGATGGAGGCTCCACAGCTTGACCATCGTTGTCGATGTTCATTCTGTTCTCCGATGCGCTATCGTTCCCTCCATTCAGTAACGTTTCGAAGTGCTCTTTCCACCTGGCAGCCACCATCGTTTTATTTGTCAGCAAATTACCTCCACGGTCTTGCATGACGGGAGACGGCGCTGACTTTCTCCGCACGCCATTGACAGTTTCATAGATTTCGTCGCATATCGTTCTGTTCCATACAGTTTTGCGCCTCGGCTATCACATTCTCATCATACTCTTTTTTTTCTTTTGAGTTTGACTTTTTTGAGTTGACTTTGCCCAAAATTAAGGCTCAAGAATCTATCATTCAATCATCAGCAATCATCAAAAATTATAAAAATGTCCATGAATCCGCATGAAAATCTATCATTGCATTCGAGAGAGCAAGTGCAATGTAATGATAGGTTTTCTTGAACATTGCTTCAAAATTTAGCAAAAAAAAAAACTGGTTTTGAAACATTTGTAAAACGATGATGGTTATTTTCCTCTTAAGTATACACGCTAAGCCAGCTCCACGCAGCGCATGTTGTAAAACTACACAGAATGAGGAAATTCTGTGTAGGTCGCACTCATTCTGTGAGTAGCCGACGTGTTGGCCTTCGGATGTGCGGGGATCAATGGAAACGGAACTGTAAATCATCTCCCGCGCGGCAGCAAACAGTTGGCCGTGGGTAAGATGGGGAGTTTTCTGGGATTTTTTCTAGCGAAAAGCCGGAAGATGGTCGCAAATGCGGAAGTTTTTGTTTCCCATTTGCTTCCGCTTCAGCTATTCGAATGAAAAAAATCTCTGAAAAACTTTAAAAATTAAAATGTTTTTTTGATTTTTTCAGAACATGCTCCGCTCAAAAATAAGTGACGAGCGCACAAAATCGGCCTCTCTTCGTGCCGCTCAGATTCTGTGCAAAGGGGGCTGTACACAGTTTTGTGCAAACAATTTCAGCGATGCGACAATTTCTGGCGACGTCAAAAGAACTGTCATTCTATTTATATTTCATGAGCTCACTACGTCAGGTAGCAATGACGGGGCTCTCATGAGAACAATTGGCTTGTTTATGGGTATCCTGTTTTTACATATTCAGATTCTACGTTAAAAACTGAGCCAGAATCCAAAGTTTCATAATTTTCCATACCCTGGAACTATTTTTAAAACACGTTTGAATTTAGTATGGAAATCGCGTTTGAATCACCCCTTGGCAAATTTTACTCCGGGACGAGCTGTCATTATTTAAATGGAAATATCATTGAGTTGACGGAATTAAATCTATTTTAATCATTTACTATATCAACATTAAGATATTAAAGCGCAATAAAATCATGTTACACCTGGAAAACTGGTCTTTCGAACAAGCTACAAAAAACTGCGAATTTTTCATCGCTAAACAACCCAATTGTAAAGTTCCCAGGTAACCAATAAGCTCTGTTATAAGCAGTATATATGCCATCTACCGGTTTTTCAGTGCCTATTAGCTTCATAAAACATTTTCAAATGCTTATAGGCCCTGTGACCCTCAGGTACTGATATTGGCCGTATATGAGCTTTATTTTAGTGTTTGTAAGCCCTGTGTCAATAAGCCGTATACAACAGCTGTCAATGGTGTTGAACGGCCTAGTGTCATGACGTTTGTCAACCAAAACAAAACTGAATCGGTGACTACGAACTTAAAGAAGGATAATAAAGCAAAACACATTTCTCTGCCAATGTATCAGGATCTTCAATGTCTCGAAATTCAACCACAATGAACGACGATAAATATTTTGATAAAAGCAGCACTTCTAATTAGCAACGTCTGATGCTGGAGATTTTTAATTATACATGAAAATATATACTAAATTGATTAGGGCTCATTCATTTATTTCATAACGCCAAAAATTGCCAATTTGGACACCCACCTAACCCCTTGTAACACTTTTTGTATGAATATTATTCAATTTTGTGTATGGGTCGTAACATCGTCCCTCATGCGTTATGAAATTTGTGAATGAGCTTTTATATAAAATCAAGAGAGGGGTAGGGGCAAACTGCAGTCTATTCGCGATTATTTTTACTGTAAATTTGGTTTTGCTACGCTGCCGTGTGATGAACAATAATTCTAGATAAACTCCATCTGGATCTCGCCGGCATTACCAACATCGCTCATGATTCAGCAGGATAAAAATATATGCCACTGCAAACTGGTCTCATTTAAATATGAAGTTAAACATACAAATATACTTGTGCAACGATGGAGGTGGATGGAAAACAAGCCGGGAATCTTTAATACAAACTTCGACACCTGCAGTGTGAGCCTAGATCACGCAGCAAAAAAAAAAACAACATCTCCAAAAGGAAGCATGAGATAGATGAGAGAAATCGAAAGATAAACAAAACTCTTTTTTTTTTCTTTTTTTGCCATGTGATTTAAAATTTAGACATCTCCCATTTCAGAGACTCGGTGCGAATGGGCTGTTTATCAGCCAAATAATTCGCCAAAAGTGGCTTTTTAACAGCCCTTAATAACGATATAGTTCCTGTTGGCCCTGTTGGCAATGCCTTTTATTCGACTAAAAAAACATTTTGGTGCCAGTTTTTACTGCTTATTGGTTACTTGGATAGGGGAGCAAAAATTTCAAAATTTGCATCACTCTAATGAGAGTGACATTGATGCCCGGTAATCGTACTTTTTGGATTTTTCATGAAACAGATAATATTCCCTGTGCGGGAATTTTCAAAAGTGAAACAGATATGTTATGTCCCTTGGGTGTATGGCTAATGTGATTACAAATTGAAACAACCAAACTACAATCACGCATAGGAATGATGCTTGGCACAACTTAATAAATAAATACATTCAACCTTCAGTCCAACATTCCATCAGCACCATGCAGGTTCTCAAAGTTCTGATCGCATCGGTAGTTCTTTACCAGGTGTTTTGTATCACCCGTAATCTTCTGAAACTCATCATCAGTCAGCTTCCGCTGTGATGCATTGAATTCAGACTGGAAACGAAGGGAACAAATTTGTGCAGTCAGGTGTGCATGCTGTTCGCAAATCAAGACAACTCCACGCTGATGGAGTCACCATACTTTTGAAAAATCTGGCTGCGTTCTGCCGACGCCGACGCCCGACGCCGCCGACTGCACTTTTGACAACTCATCTCAAAACAACGCGCTTCGGTTTCGGATTTTTGGATGCAGTCGGTTGTTTACGTTGCTGTTTTCGCGGTAAATTATCGGAATATTTTGTATTACTTTAGTTAAAATTAGTGCAAATAATGAGTGCAATGGAGGAAGAATACGAGGAGGAAGGCTGGATCAATCGTAACAATCAGCCGGGTGAAGAAGAGGTAGGAAAAGATCGGTTTCTGTAGAATAGATCCTCCAACGCCATTTGGGTGTAGTTTTTAATATCGCTTATGTTGTACCAATTTTAGCCCGATGGACACGATGAACCGCTGGAAAATCCTCAGGAAGTGCTCAACGAGTGTCTGTCGAAGTTTGCCACCTCGGATTACATCATGGAGCCGGGAATTTTCACTCAGCTTGAAACGGTATTTCCAAGCGGGCGGAACGCCAGAACAAGTGATCAATCAGCTGTCGGCCAACTATACGGCCGTAGCGCAAATGGCCAATCTCCTGGCGGAATGGTTGATCTTGGCCGGTGTCCGGGTGACCGACGTTCAAGCCATGGTCGAGAACCACCTGAAGGACATGATTCTCAAAACGTTCGATCCGAAGAAGGCGGACAAAATCTTCACCGAAGAAGGTGAAACTCCGGCCCTGGTTTAACGGAAATGATCGAGCATCATACGTGGCGGTCTTTGATCTACCGTCTGGCGGAGGAGTATCCGGATTGCCTTATGTTAAACTTTACCATTAAGCTGATCTCCGACGCCGGTTTCCAAAGTGAAATCACATCGATTTCGACGGCCGCCCAGCAGATAGAAGTGTTCTCGAGGGTGCTGAAAACTGCCATTGCCAAGTTCCTGAACCACCCGGAGGATTGGCAGTCATCCATAAACGAGTGTGCGAAGATGGTTTGCCACGGGCAGCACACGTACGTCTACAGTCAAGTGCTGATACAGGTTCTGTCGCAGGAACCCAAGGGAGGGTTCGTCATGAAACGACTGGCTCAGGAGATCACGAAATATGCTTCGAAAAAGTGAGTAGAAAAATGTCTCATCTTGAGCTTGATCTCTGTATTAGTATTGTTTTATTGATTAATTTCTTATCAGGGTTGGTAGCAGGTCTGTTATAACTGCCCTTCTTCGGGGTGTGATATTACTATCGGCAGACAGACCTGCTTCGCTTACGGTTGGATTTAGACTGTCGGGCTTTATTGCAATTCGGTATAATTGCAATTATTCCAACTAGAGGTAGTTGGACGTCATTTGTGTAAACGATCAGTGGCGATCGGTATCGAAAAGAGAGAGAGAGAGAGAGAGAATGTCCAGAGAGCGGATATATGGAGAAGGCAGGTTCAAGGCCAAAGGCGCTTGGATACTATTTTTACGACGTGCCATGGGAAAGTGAAACATGAGCTTTCCACATCAGAATTGGTGGTCATCGGTCTACTAACGCACACCTTGCAATTGTCGCCTAAGTAGATCGATGCTATGGGAACATGTGGATTGCGTTGTGCCAACGGTTTAATGACATGTGGAAATGCGCATGCTACAGGTCTCTTTTCAGAGACATGGTCAGTACTCTAATGCAAGTCTTTATTATGAATGGAAGGTCTTTAAAGTCACTATTTTTTCATTTGCTCCTTGTGGTCAATCCTGGTGCAAAAGTCTGGAGGCTCCAAAGGAAACCTTCAGAGACTCTGAAGCTTTTATTCTCCCCTTATCAGATACCTCTACGGAAAGTGCAGGAATTCTAGAGATAATAAATCTTCGAGCCGTTCAATGGAATACCTATAAGATTCTAGATAAATCTCTCTTTTGTAATACTCTCAGGGATTTCCACAGACATCCCTCCCAAAAATGCATCTATAAATTTCTCACGAATTCTTGAGTTTTTTTTTCAATTTCTTCATGAGGATCTGTTAATCATCTTCTGCTACAGCTGTGATTATATCAGGAAAATAACTCATTCTTCTTCTTCTTGGCATTACGTCCCCTTGGGATTAGTGTTCTTTTGAGCACTTCCACAGTTCTAAACTGAGAGCTTTCTTTGCCAATGTTGCCATTTTCGCATTCGTATATCATGTGGCAGGTATGATGATACTCTATGCCCTGGGAAGTCGAGGAAATTTCCATTACGAAAAGATTCTGGACCGACCGGGAATCGAACCCAGACACCTTCAGCATGACGCATTTCTTTAAGAATATATGAACGTAATGACCAATAAAACTTTCAGCAACAAAAAACGAAATTAACTAGAACTACTAAACAGCCTAATTTTGTTAAGACTTGACGACAATTGACATTTACGTAAAAGACAGGTGTGATCAGAATAGCACTTAAATGACAAATTATCCAGAACCGTTTTCGACTAGACAGTATTAGTAATGACACTACTACACTACTATTTCAAACAAATTCTGATAGAGCTGCTGATTTTCACAATGCTTCCTTTTCTCAGAAGCAAGGGAATATGGGTTGTTCCGTCTGGGGGAACGAGCAAAGTGGACTGTAACTCTTTTCGGAGGACGGTCGGAGCTAGAGGGTAAGGATCCCTCGCTGGACGCTTCGTCTTGTAGCCGATACACTTTACGGCTCTTTCGGGAGGACACTTCTTCGGAACTAGGACTGGGTTACTGGGTAATGATCTTAACACGAGAATTTTTATTGTCTTGGTAACACGTCTTTTGCTATCCACACTTTCTTGAGAACTGTACTTTTCACGTCTTTCTTGCTCTTCCACACCACCGTGCGTGGCGTGATCGTGCATGAAGTGGGGCGCAGCAGAAAATCTCCACACGCGCAGGATAGAGATGGTGGGAAAAGGAAACACAAAAGATTTTCAAACATCACATGACTTCTTCCGTACACGGAACATGGGTATTTTTCAAAACCTACCTCGTCACAATACGAATAAAAAAACAGTGTTCTTGTGGGCACCATAGCCTAGTCCCGCTGTGTATTGGTCCTGGTAGAGGGGAAACTTGACAAAAGCGCCAGACCGAGGGTTCAGCCTTGACAAGTTAAGCTGTCAGGCAGCTCAACTGAGTACCACACAAAAAAATTCCTTATCAACTTCCTGGTGGAAAAGTTCAGGGATTCTTCAAGTGATTTCTCTAAATATTTCTTCTGGAATACTTTCAGGCACTTCTCAAGACATCCTTTCAGAATCTTCTCTTGAGATTTCTCACGTATTCCCTCAGAGTTCGTTCAGAAATTGCTCCTGAGCGCTTAGATGAATTTTTCTCAAAAATACATTGGAAATCCAACGCAACTACATCTTGTTATTTTCACAAAAATTACTCTGAAGTTTTTTCCCAGATACTATACCAGGATTTCCTCCAAAGATTTTGCCTACCGACTGCACCCAAAAGATACTCTAGTAGATCTTCCAAAGATTTCAGGAGTTCTTCAACGAAACCATTTGTTTCCGCGCTGTTAAGTGTCCCGCGAAACTTCGCGCATATTATTCAATTTTGGAGAAGTTATTGCCAACGATAATTTGCCCAGGGCAAAGGCACAACCTTGTGATCAGCTTGATTACTGCCAGGTCCTGGAGCTTAAATGTATCTTTACTCTGAAGAGAAAGATGCCACACTAGTGGTGCTATTGGTGATGCGAGCCAGAAGTGTTTCAAATTTAAACACTTTTTGATGAACTTCACCAAAGAGCCGATACTATACTAGATCTTAACTATGAAAAGTGATTTAATTTTATTTTTGTTGTTCCATTGCAGATAAATAAGCGACCGTAAATAAGTTCTTTGCTTTTTCCCTTTCGTTTCGTTTTGTACTTTGTTTTATCTTATACTTTTTATTTCTAAGTTAAAAAAAAACTCAATGGACCTACATTGAAGAACATGCGACATTCGGATGAACAATTAATTTTGAAATCGATTCCCCAGTGAAAACATCACATTCCTGTTAAATTCAGTTATTATTATAAACATTATAAATTTCAATTCACTGTTTCGGATTTTCTAATAACTTTCAAATCTCGACTTTTCACTTTGGAGTCACAGATCAATCTGATTCCTATTTATTACTCGAGATCTCAATATTCACTCATTTCACTCAGTTGAAACGAATCATGATTTACGAAGGGTTTGTTATTTAAACACCGAACACGTTTACACCTTTCAAATGTTCGAATTCGCGAACGCAACAATTCCTACATACCTAATCGCCATGTGGATAAAAGACGTTCGATGGTATCATCTTTCTACTAACAAGCAGCTGGTGTAAGAAAATAAACTAATAAAACTAACTAACGAACTAAATAAGGTAATACCCCTATATACTAAGTTATTATTCTTTATTTATCAAACCCAATCGTTGCAATTAACGGTAGTGAATGCAAATGCAATTCGTGATCAAACGTCAACATCCCACCGCAAAATCGCTAGTGTTTGGAGGTGATTTTAACCTCCAAATTACAAAACCATCACCTCCAAGTTAGTTCTAATACCCTCCGTCCGCAAGTTTCTCATTAAACAGTCAATTGATCTCATTTCAAACTTCATAAATTTCAATGCAAGTTCGATTTAAATCGATTCGATTAAATCGGTGAATCGATTCAGTAACATCGATGTTATAGAAAAATTTGCCCAACGCTACTCGGTGTCTTAAAAAAAATCTGGATGAAGTTGTATTGTGTTGTGGCTGATTTATAGTTGCGATGGTAATTAATAAAAATTATGTAGATACTGGTGATAGTGATGACAATAATAAAAGTGACATGGTTCTAATGTTGGTGATATCGATAATATTCATCAAGTGAAGTGAAAGTGGAATTTGATAGTTATGAAAGTATGAGTGAAGTGAAGTGAAGTGTGGCAAAAACTTTTCCCACTTTCTACCGTAACCTTCTGAGACAGATCGCAACAGTGTATTCTTGGAAGCAATTATTCCGTGTACGTCTGATGAACTGCTTCATAAGGATTACGTCCTCTTTCTAAAGTCTAAAGTCTAGTTTAGAGCTTCGGACAGCATTCACTGTACGGCTAGCAATATAAAAAAAAAATATTGCCAATAATATTGTGCAGCTATCGTTCTCAAAATAACTTTTGCAAGTTCACCTTTAAATTGAAAACGTTATCCAACAAAGAATACTAATAACTTTTGTTAACTCGACAACTTCCAAATAGTTTGTTTTTATTTATGTATTACCAAATGAAACAAAATCTTTAGTAAAATGAAGAAAAATATGTTTTGGATTAATTTCAAAATTGACTATGAATTTCTGATACTTTTGAACAATAGTTATGAGACGTTCTCATTCATGTTCTCTTTTCAATGCAAAATATCTCTATGAATCTTGCTCATAATTATGTGAAAATCATTCGAATACTGGGAATGATTTTTTACTGAATTATGAGCAAGATTAGAATTCTGTAAGACAAGCACCAGGATTTGATAAGAATCCCTGTAATGATCTTTTAATAAGTAAAATCCCGTCTAGGGTATTTTAAAAGTTCAATTCACAATTGTCAAAAATATGTAAAAGTCCGTTTTTAAATTTTGTAATGAATGTTTGTGCATCCTTCTTGAAAACAAGTAAAAGTTAGAGAATCAAGTTAATAGTCATCAAACTGAAAATTTAGCTTCAAATTATACAAAAAAGGAACTACGGACAGTCCTTCTGACATAAGATACAAAAGGAGATAACACGAGAAAGTTTTCCACTTGTATAAAGGATAGGGGGAATTCCTCTATGCCCGGACACTTTTTGTTTTTTGGTAATATCTCAAATTCAACATTGCCTAGTTTTACCTTTAATTTTTGTACAGTAATCAATATTCACATTATTTTAAGTAAAAAACTCACATGAGAACAAAAATATACATTTACAATTCATTTTTATGGTGGATTACATTATGTACCGTAATCCGGGGGCAAATTGATCACTTTTTTATAACTTTTTGCTGTGTTGTCCTTCGGAATTCAAATATTGTCAAATAAATTTCGGAAAAAAAAACCAGTACTCCATTGATCTTTATCTGTTCATGTAATCGATTTTTCATGAAATAATATTTAACATATTATAAAAATAGTTTTAATATCAAAAAATTAGAGTGACAGACTGGGGCGAAATTGATCACCATATAAAAAAGCAGGTTTAAGAGTAAAAAAATTCCCCATCTAATAAATTTGGGTCTCCTGAATCTGAATATGATGTTAAAAATCTTACAATTCTAGTATTTGATCATTTTATTGCAAAAATCAAACTTTGAAAATCTGCCTAATACGCCTAAATGTAGGCAATTTCCCTTGAAATAAGCCATTTATTTGAGAATAAACGTTTTTATGAGCAAAACACTATACTTTTTATGCTGTATGATATCAAAAATGAGTTCAGCAGTTCATACTAAAGTTTACACAACATTTTAAATACTTATAGTTGACATGTAGGCATGGCATCAGTGGATTGTTTAGCATAGACATTTCCAACTGTATTGCTTACACCTTCAAAAAGTGTGAATATTTATAAGCAAAACTGACACTTATTAAAATGAAATAGTTCCAAATCATCATTAGGCACCTTATAAACTTTAAAAAACATGGAATGTGTTTGGTGCCAACGAACCTTCAGCACCTTTGGGAGGAAATGTTTTTCGGTACCGACCTGATCAAATTCACCCCCAGTGATCAATTTGCTCCCGGTTTACGGTACCAAAAATGGTGTGCACTGAAATGTGTCCTCTATGGCCGGACCACTATGTCCTCTAAACTCGGACACTATGATTTTCACTATCAAAGTTTACACCAAACCCACAGAAAGGCCAAGGGGTGCTTCGTATGTCAGCACATGCCTTGTGGGTTCAATCTTTGCATGATGTACAGCGTATGAAGCATATTAGCGCGATCATAGATCAGTTCCATAAACTCCTTGATCAGCGCCATAGATTGATTCGCCATATCAGGTCTATGTTTCTTTAGCGGTTGCCTCGTATTCAGATGAAAATGTCTTCGGGAATTCAACGCGTTTATAGTTCTTCACAATTTCTTTGTCAGCTCGAAGGTTGAAGTGTGCTCTTAGGTACAGTCCAACTCTCCCTTACTCGACCTCCGTATCTCAATATCCAGTTAGAGACCATAGTAAAATTTGGTGTTCATGGCTACCTCGATCATCCTTTGAATCGCATATTTGCACTGGTTTAGTATTCTGTAACACGATATCTCCCTAAATCGATGGTCCCTTCATTATCGAGTTAAGGAGAGATGACTGTACATCATATCTTGTGACTGTTTTTTGTGCGCTCATTTGCCTTAAAAACAGACCTGCCCAACCTTTTAGAACCGTGGGCCAAATCACAGAAACAATTTCGTGTCGCGGGCCACATTTTTAAACGCCCAAATATTAGCATGAAATCTGACAAAAGTCATCAAATGAAATTCATAAAATCTGACAAACATCTGTGAATAAAGTAAATTTTATTTAAGTAATCGAAAAAACAGATAATTTATGCTAAGAATTCTGCAGAATATTGTAGGCATTCCTTTCAAAATTAAATAATAATCCAGTTCAGAATATTTTGAATAATCTAGAATTTTTTATCTGTGTGAAAATGCCCAGGAATTTTATAAAAATCATACTTTTAATTCTATCAGAATCCGACCTAGGATTCATTCGCAAATTTCATAGCTGCCGAAAATGACCAATTTTCATGTTAGAAAGCTTGAGATCTTTGGAGAGTGGTAAACAGTAATTCAAAAAGAAACCTCTCAAAATGTATTACAAATTCCGCTTAAGTTTTTAAAACCAAAAGTTACATAGAGTTATATAGTAATCTAGCCCAGAATTTTAGAAAATTTATTTATTGAATTCTTTGAAAATCCTGGCTAGAGTTGTTGTAATCCTGGTGGAATTTCTGTGAGAAATCTTGGCAATGTTTTCCATCAAGTCGAATCCAGAATCTTATTAAAATTCCTGTTCAAGGTTTCGATAAAAGCCCGTATTGTTTATGATACTTTTCAAGGATTCCTGCGTGAATTACGCCAGGATTCTGTGGAGAATATTAGCCTATGAATCAGTGCAATCATGTATGAAAATTTAGCCCTTTTGCCCCATAAGTTTTGTAAAGCTAGGGGAAAAGCACTATTTTCAACTCAAAAGAAATCTGTGGCCAATTTTCGGATTTCCATACAAAGTAGCCAAAATCGTATGAATGGGTCGAAAATTAGTGCTAGGTCGAAAATTTGGTGCTTTTCCCCTACATATGTTTTTATGTCAAAGAAAATCATGTAAAATACATTCCCAGAATTTGAGATTTAGAGTTTGAATCATGCATAAAATTAAATATATAAACTAAACAATCAAACAAAACAATTTAAATAATTACCTAGCTAAAATATTAGGTTAAAACTGAATTGAAAACTAAATAGTCCTAGTATTTTGTAACTTGAGGTTTGTAGAATAGTCAACGGGCCAAATATGAGAGAATCTTGGAACCCTCCGCGGGCCGCACAAAATGAGGTCGCGGGGCCGGATGCGGCCCGCGAGCCGTACGTTGGGCAGCCCTGCCTTAAAAGCATCATGTTTAAACCTCCAAGGACCGAAATTTTTGTTGTTTGAAGTCAACATACGGAGACAATTCAGCTTAAATAATAAGAAACATTTGTGGCTTATACTTGTATAAAATTTAACGTTTCAACATTTTTTGGTAGATTATGTCAGAGTGAAACTTTAACAGTTACTGTTTGTTTACGTTTGCACATGAAAACGTTATAGTTTGTATGTTTTGCCATAATCCTGGAATACTAAAATCTTAATATCATTATTCGTTTTTGAAAAATTCAAACTGTCCGGCCATAGAGGACTTCTCCCCTACTTTGAAATGTTTATCGATCAATTAGGGCTGTTCAAAATTTTAAAATGTTTGAAAAATCCTATCTCCTATATCTTTTTACAATCCTCACCATAAAAATAGTGTTCTGTGAATTTTCAGCTTCTAGGTGGTAATTTTAAGGTGGCCCAGAGACGATGTTATGTTTATATGGAACATACTAGAGAAATTTTGAAAAAATGTTCCAAGCAGTTAGTACTGGAATGTAAGTACAAATGTATCATCCATAATAAAAACTCATTCTTCCAGTGGGCATTTTGAAGGAAGCACCACACTAGACAACGGAATAGCCATGCAACGCCCAGTGGCACAGTCGAAAACATTCCTCACGACAAGTTTTCCGGGCTGAGGCGGGAATCGAACCTCGAATTGTTTATCATTTTTCATGGAGTATATCTTTATTACATTCCATATATCACTGTTACCTATAATTAACAAAAAAAAAAGTCTCTGAGTGATCATAGTTTAATCACAGGCAAACAGACGTAACACTCTATTTTTTCATCGCACAGCAGAATACGCGCCAATTCTAATATTTGGAAATTGGCCGACGGGCTACTCGTGACGCTCACGTCGCTTTTGTTCGAGTATGCTCACTACCGTCACCTAGATCGCGGTTGGCCAAATAATGTGGTTTTAACTATGGACGTAAATGTTCACCGTGACTATATTTTTAAATTGATAATTGTTCTAGCTGTTACGTCCTGTTTGTTTTAACTGGTTTGGTTTAAACTGAAAAGTATTGAAACACGTATCCCGTTTTTCGCACGGATATATTCTAGCAATATTAACAACTTCAAATGAAGTCGTCTGACATTATTTTCATTTGATAAAATAATTCTTTATATTGAAACCACTAACTCGTGAGCGGTTATTGGATCACTAGGTATTTGTGTGTTCCAATAACACCTCATGCAAAAATTAAACAAAATTTAAAAGAAATGTGATTGTAGTATACAACCTTCTTTATTGCAGTATAGCTATGGTTTGACCATAAAAAATATCAGTATAATCGAATTCGAAATAATGCATGTTTTAGTATGTTCGTTACGAAATCTGTTTACAGTGAGCGGGAATAGAAACACTTAGATGCAGTAACAAATGCAATTAAATAATTGTTTTGTTAAAAAATTTTCTCAAATTATTTTATTTTGACGCTGATTATTTATACTTGGAGCTATTGTGACATAAAAAAGTATTGATCGACACAATAGTTATTTCATAATAAACATTTGAACACATACCTTCCCTTAAATGAGCGGAATCTGGTGCACTGATGGTATTAGAATACCAAAATGGATTGTATCAGAAAAAAATTCATATACTTTTATATTATATATTATTTAATAACAAATAATTTAAGGCTGTTTAAGGCGATAAACCTAAATTTATCAATGATTTTATTATGGCAGATTGAAAAATGCTACTTAGCTGCCACGGCTTAATGTGGAGTCGTACTATAGTACAAAGATTACAACCAGCTAATGAAAGTAAATCAATTCCAACTTGTGCTGACCTTATATTTAGGATGAGTGGTGAATGGCGCCCTAAACCTGTACCATTGGCATACATGTCATTCTGTACCATTATACATTTTTAACATTTCAAGTTTTTTCCCTACAAAAACAAATGTTTTATCTTGCGTATGGTGCAAAAAGTAGTGAAAAATATCGAACAGTCGATTTTTGACAGAATTTAACATGTTGAAATGCTGTTAAATGAGCGGTGAATGGCGTCCTTACGGTATCAAATATATGGCTTGCCCAGAGTTTTAATATGTTTAAATCAACGAATCAAGATGTAATAATTTTTGTTGCGAATCTTTGATTTTCGCTTTACGACACATTTTCTACTATGAAAGAGTGGTATGTGCGCAAATTATCGAGGTTCGCTGTTATTTCATCGATATGGGGGGCTGTTCATAAACCCGTTTTTTTAACTTTCCATGGAAAGCACTTGCTTCCACCTCTTTTTTCTTTTGTCAAAACAAAATATTAAAAATTTATGTTGACCGTGGTCTTTGGTCAGACACTTCCCCATATAGGACCATGTGGTTTATAAACGCCCACAATGTGAAATTTTGTACCGCTTTGGAGCAAAGCACATCTGGTCACTTTCCTCTAGAGTTAAAAAAAATCGTGAGGTGGTTTTTGCACCAAACTCTGCAAGAATCCTTCATGAACTGTTCATCGCTTTCGTTGATGTGAACCATTGTTCTGTTCAAAATTACTTTTTCAAAAAGTTATAAAATCGGCACAACCGTAGCGTTTTTCAATGTGTTAGTGAAAATATGCCAACTGAAAACATTTATTACTATCCAAAAAGTTCATATATTGCGTGTCACAGTTTATGTACTATCTGCTAACGACGAATGAATATGTTTTCTCTTACAGCAATCACAATGTTACTCCAATTACGATGGCCCTGAATGGTTCGGCGCGACATCCCCAAGCTTGCGAAGCTCTTACATCCATGCTGACCCGAAACGCGCTAAACCCGGCCGATATAACGGTTCTTTACCGAAACTATTCCTCCCTAGAGCCACCGCCGATCGATCTCATTCGTAATCCGCAGTTTTTGGATTTGCTGGTGGACTCGCTGTTCAAGGTCGGGGTCAAAATTAACCAGGAACACAAATCCAAGTACATCTATCTGCTGGCATACGCGGCAAGCGTATGCGAAACGCCAGCGAAAAAAGGTCAACCGAAAGGCCACCGGAATATCAACAAGGACGAACTGAAAGCCACTATTCAGGTATGATATACCTCTTTTTACGACCGTTATACTGCTAATTACTCGTTTTTTTCTTCTTTGAGTTTATCCCGCTTATGTAATTTATTATATATTTATATATATTATATATTTAAAATAATCTTCTTTGAGTTTATCCCGCTTATGTGCAGACCAAGAGCTACTTTTTCTTCTTCTTCTTATTCTTGGCAGTACGTCCCCACTGGGACAGATCCTGCTTCACAGATTAGTTTTCTTATGAGCACTTCCACAGTTATTAACTGAGAGCTTTCTTTGCCAAAGTAGCCATTTTCGCATTCATATATCGTATGGCAGTTACGATGATACTCTATGCCCAGGGAAGTCAAGGAAATTTCCTTTACGAAAAGATCCTGGACCGACCGGGAATCGAACCCAGACACCTTGAGCATGGCTTTGCTTTGTAACCGGGGACTCTAACCACTCGGCTAAGGAAGGCCCCACCCAGGGCTACTTACAGATCTTTTTTGGTACCTTGTGAAATTATTTCGTATGAAGAACAATCGTAAAAAACAACAGTCGTAAAAAGAGATTGATGTTTAAATTAAAAAATTTTAACTAATAAACATCTCTAAATAAAATCCCCAGGCAATCGAGAAGGTGCACAACATTTGCAACGTGAATCGTGGTTCCACAGAACTCATCGCCGAAATAGCCACCTTGTACCAATGCATTCGCTTTCCGGTCGTCGGAGTGGGTGTGATCCGATGGGTTGAGAACACCGTTACAGAGCCTTCCTATTTCAAGCTGTGCACCGAAAGTTGTCCCCTCCATTTGGCCCTGTTGGACGAGGTGGCCCAGGTTCATTCGTCGTTGCACGATCAAATTCTGCGGCTGCTGATCGAGCTGTTCGAGTCGAAGCAAGATGAGCTGGAAATTCTCGTCCAGCTGGAAATGAAGAAAATGTTGCTGGACCGTATGGTGAACCTGTTGACGCGAGGATGTGTGGTTCCGGTCGTCAAATACATCCGCCAATGTTGCAACAAAGGGGACACCGATATTTTCGTTGATCCGTTATTTTGTCACCGAAGTGCTCGAGACCGATAACGCATCCGTATTCGCCCGAGTTTGTGCAACTGTTTCTGCCGATGGTGGAAAACGAGGAGATAACCGGATCGATGCGGGGCGAAGTGATAACGATCCCGTTTCGGAGTTCATCGTGCACTGTAAAGCGCACTATATCGACGATTTAGGTCAAGGTAGGTATTGAAAGTAAGGCAAATTATATGATTTTGGAATATAATTTAGGGAAATAAAGTGGTCCAGTTCACTGAATCCGAAGGCATTTTAGTTGTGAAGATCTAAAGATAATGATGTAACCGGAAGTCGCATCTGTTTTATGTACAAAGCCATGATGCACTATAAGTACATGACCTAATGCACATTGCAAGAGTTTATGTAAGCATAGTGCAGGGCTGGTGGCAAGTCTCTTTTAGGAGACTTGGTTTGTATTTTATTACACGTCTTTAAAAAGTCTCTATTTTTAGCGGAAGGGTTCTAAAAACTCTATTAAAAAAATAGTCTCCGAAGTCACTTTTTTATTATAGTAAAACTTCAAGAGATTATTACGCGACTATTTCACAGGTTCTGGAGGAATTTCTTCTGAGGTTCCTCGAGGAAAAGTTACAGGAATTCGTCTAGTGGTTTCTACCAAAAAATCTTTTGGCATACTTTCAGAGACTCCTCGAGAGATCCAACAAATCGGTCAGGAAATCTACCAGTGTTGTTTCCAGGAAAGCTTAGAAGAATTTCGTAATTTGCTCCAGGAAATCTTTGAGCACTCCAACACCTCCTGTGATTTACACGATTTCTTTAAAAAAAAATCAGTTTTTCCTGAAAATATTTTTTAGATTTATTCTTCTACTTATTTCCGTAGCAATAGGATTTCTTCCAAGAAAATTCACAAAAAATCATTCGACAGTTGTTGAAGAAATTGGGTTAGAGAATTTATTTAGTTATCCTTCCAGGCATCCTGAGAAAATTGAGAGAATCGCTCACGTATCGCTCTCTGTAACTATCATAACATGCTGCACATTATGAGAGACTGTTTATCGTATACTGCTACAACTTTGATCAGATTGGGGGGATAGTAGTGCATGATAAAACCCCTCTAAACATGCTCCAAGCCTGGGGGACACTATTGCTATTGGAAGTTCGTGGATTGTTTATCGTGCCAGTAAAGAAAAATACCTATCCCCAACGGTAAACAAGCGAGTAAAATGGGTTTTATCATCGCTCTCTCTTTGGGGCTCTCGCTCGCTGCTTCCATTTATCAGACTTGTTACACCTTGCGATACAATGACGATCGTGGACCGCAACAGATGGGTTGTTTTTCTTTGCTTGCTTTGATCGTGCTTCATACTCAAATGAGAGCGGATTCTGCAAAGCCTGCTCCATATTGCTCCAAAAAAACTCTTCCAGAAATTCCTCTATATATTCGACCCGGTATTTCTCATGAAGCTCCTCCGGAAATTTTTCTAGGGGTTTCTCCAACATTTCATTCAAAGATTATTCTTGCAGTTCTTCCAAACATTTTCTCGAGAGTTTTCTCTTCACGGTTTCTTCAAAAGCGTATTCAAAGTTTCATTATTCCAGTGATTCCTCCGATCGTTCCTTAGCTATTTCTTTAAATATTCCGTCCGATTGTTTTCAAAGAATTGCTGCGCGATGTTATCCAGAAATTTGATTGAAGTGTTTTTCATTTATCTAAGAAATGTATCTACGAAATCCGCCAAGACTTTCTCAATAACTAAGAAATTAGTTTTTAAAAATTTGTGGTAGTTCATCAAGGGTTATTTAAGTTTCGTCAGAAGTTGCTTTAGTTTCTGAAGCGAAACCTTGACATTTTCTGAAGACATTCCTAGAAATTATGATTGAAAAATTTATTTGAAGACATCTTTGCATGATTTGTAAAACAAAATCTCAAAGAAATTTTAGGAGAAATCTGGGAGAGTGGTTTCTAAATGTATTCTTAGAGAAACTGAAAAAAAAATTAAACACCGGCACGTTAATGCTTCTAGTGGGCTCAGTTACTGTTTGAAGGAAGCACCACTCTAGACAACGGACTAGCGTGCAACGCCCAGTAGCACAGTCAGAAAACATTCCTCTCGAAAAGTATTTCGGCCTGCGGCGGGATTCGAACTCACACTCCTTAGCACGATGTCGCTAAATGCTGACTACGAAGCCCACAATTTGTTGTAAGAAATGCTTGCATCATACTGAGGGGTGAACCCAAACTTTTGCACGATGACTTGAATGACTGTTTCATTGGTTTTGAATAGTTTTCAGATTTTTCCGCAAAAAAATCGTAAGCGCCCTTCAAAGAATATAAGATTACGATTCTAATCACACCTTGTTTTAAAATTATGGTCGACCCAATGCTGAGAAAATTAGCTTTTTTTCAGTGTGTTTTTTGAAAAATGTCACTACTTTAAGTAAAAATTTAGTAAACAAAGTTCAAAGAATGTTTTTGGAAAAATATAACTCTTTGCCTTTTGAATGCGGCCTAGAGAGTTTGAATTGGACGTGTAATCACATAGATATGGACTGAACACTTTTGAATGTTTTTTAGGGGGTGAACCCAAACTTATGCACGGGAGTGTATTAAAAATCGACGATTTTGACAGTCACTTCTTAAAAAGGGCATATCTCAAAATTCCGACAAACGATTGTTTTAATTTGCCCAGAGGTGTATAATAAGTATAAACCATCTGGCGTTAAAAGGGTCCTATAACACTTCCCCGAATACCATTACCCCGAAAACCATTTCCCCGAAAACCAGTACCCCGAAAACCATTACCCCGAATGCAACGTTACCCCGAATGACACATTACCCCGAAAACCATTACCCCGAATAGTAAATCACCCCGAAAACAAGTTCCCCTTTACGACACTTCCCCGAAAATCAGTGATGCACTTCAAGAAACTCTTCAAGGAAGCTCGCGAATTTGAGCCTGAAAGTTTTCGACTTAGTAACTACTACTATTCCTATTAGTGATTTTTTATTCAATCATCGGCTGTTCTTTCGAGGTTGTATAATGGAAGTGTAAAAATTTTAATCAATGATTTTCTCTTCATAGAGTTATAGGCTGTTCTTTCGAGTTGTACCGTTTGAGTTGAAGTCTGAGCGACAGCGGTAAAAAAAATCGACTGACAAAATTGTCTTGAGCGAAATTCAAAGTTGACAGTGACTTCAAAAAATAAATGAAAATAAGCCCCTGTATTACTTGTCTGTATTACATCTTGTCAGTATTACAATTTCCAACAAGAGATTTGTCCTTCTTTTAGTTATCGGCTATTCTTTCGGAAGTTGCACTAGCAAAGTGATTGTTGGCATCACAGTTATTGACGCTTTCAACAGTGGTTTTTTCTTCTTTTATCATAGGCTGTTCTTTAGCGATGTACTTTTGGAATAGTGGTCAGTTTAATATCAGTTATCATTTTCATCTGACATTTTTCAAACCATAGTCTAATGACATTTTAGAATATGTTGAACTCGCATTGCCTCCAGCAATATAAAAATATAATTATGTATTACCGAATAATATAACGCTTTTGGAAGAGGGCGGGAAAGGTCTCTAATATTAACATGTCAGCATTATCATCAGTTCGAAAAATGATTTATTGCTGTGAACACAATCATTCTCACAAAATCAAGTACACGCCTGTGAGTAAAATTTGGGTTCTCACTTGGCACATGAAGAATAGCAGTTAATAAAAATCTTTGATAACATGAAGAACATGAATTCAAATGAAAATCAATATTCTATGAAATAGGTATATGGGATTCATTTGTCGGATCTTCAATTTTTCGTGCCAAGAAAATTCGGGGTTATGGTTCATTCGGGGAAATGGTATTCGGGGTAACGGACTATTCGGGGTAATGGTTTTCGGGGTACTTGACCATTCGGGGTATTGACTTTCGGGGTGATGGTTTTCGGGGTAATGGTATTCGGGTAAATGTTATAGGATCGTTAAAAGTTTTTAAGGCTATTTTTCTTTGATGATAACGGTAAATGAAGCACCGTGTGGGCGTTTCTACACCCTCTTCCCACTCCTTCGGTTGGTATTCTGTATACTAAATCATGAGGCCAAACAATTCATCCGTGTATCTTCCCAGTTCCGATCCAGATTTTTTTTCAGTTGCTTAGCATTCTAACCTTCACTTTACGAGGGACTCGACAGATCGCCCTCGTTTCTCGTACCGATATAGTTATGCCCCTACCATCTTGGGGCTCAGGTTCAGGTGTTCGTCGTAGTGCTGTTTCCATTTTTCAATCACCTCAGGCTCTTCCATCAAGATAGTAATATCGAAAGATATTCATACGCTGCTTTTGCGTCTGCAAACCTGGAGCGTATGTACTCCATGTTAGGAGCGGCTCACCACAGCGTCTGATCCCCATGTCAGGGGCGGCTGATTATCGTTCGAGTGCCCGGGGAGGACTCTAAGCTAAACTGTGCAATATGGCCGTACATTTAGGGGGAATGGTCGACGTGCTGAAGGACCGCGGAATCGGCATCGTAGCGTTGCAGTAAGTGTGTTGGATGGGATCAATGGTGCGAACGTTTAGAGGTAACTATACCATCTACCAGAGCTGCGGCAGCACACACGAGCTGAGAACAGCTTTTATAGTGATGGGTGAAAATTGTGAGAACTTTCGAGCGATCACCATTCTAAATGCGGCCTATAAAGTATTATCCTAGATCATCTTCCGTCGTCTGTCACCTGTAGTAAACGTGTTCGTGGGAAGCATTCTAACCTCAATGTAGCATCAATGTAGCAGCAAATCAGCCTTCTGCTAATTTGATCTCTTTGAAACGGATTCACACAACCTTCAACTTGACAATTCTCAGCAAGGGTCCTACCAGAATCATCGACACCTCTTCGTCTACGATAGACCTACTTATCACCGACTGTCCTCAGTAGTGTGAAGTGGTATATCTGCTGACGGAAATCAGAATGAAAAAACCACGCAGACAGCGGATTTGTGTAAGAAACTTCCAGAACATTGATGCGATGCAGCTACAGGCAGACTTCCAAGCCAAGGACCTTCAATCCTTTTTTGACAACAACGACGTAAATGCTAAGGCAACAATTCTAACATTAGAGTTGAAAAGTCTTCTGGACGCACATGCTCCAGAACAAACAATCACCGTACGAGACGAACGAACCCCTTGGATCACGCAGCAAATCAAACAAGCGATTTCATTGAGAAATCTTGCATTCAAGCTTCACTCACGTAATCCAAACAAAAGAAGAGGCGATACTAATTGGATCAACTACGTTCAGAAGCGAGACCGTGCCAATTCTCTAATTTTCGCTGCAAAAAAGGGTTATGCTGAGCAGCACTTTGGACATGACCTACCAGCGAAGAAGCTTTGGTGCAACCTCAGAAGGGAAGGCATTCACAACTCATCAAGACAAGATTCAACAGACGAGATCAGTGCGAAAGAGCTAAACAGGTTCTTTTGTGAAGGGCATCGTGAATTAGGGGATGTGCTGTTGATCGCGGTGCAGATGAATTCAACTTCCGTCGCACAAATGTTGATGAAGTTTGTCGAAAAATTTTCGAAGTCCGTACAAATGCTACTGGTTCCGATAGTATCCCGATTTCGTTTATCAAATTACTGTGTCCCTTTATTCTGCAACCACTCTCCCATTTGTTCAATGCTGTTATCGATTCGAAAACATTTTCTTCGCTATGGAAATCAGCCATCTCTACCCAAGGTCTATCGTCCTATTAGTGTTCTTCCAGCTATTTCAAAAGGGCTTGAGAAAATCCTGCTGAATCAGATTACTGAACATCTGGATAATCCCAACTGTCGCCTGTTGGATCGTTGTCAGTCGGGCTACAGAAAAGGATTTGGAACTACAACGGCTCTGACGAAAGTGGTTCACGATATCTACGGCAACCTTGATAATAACCGCTGCACTGTTATGGTATTAGTGGACTTCTCACTAGCATTCAATTGCGTTAACCATCGCCTACTGCAAATCAAACTTAGTGAAGAGTTTGGGTTCTCAGAACCTGCTTGCAGTGGTGGAAAGCATCATGTCGTTTACGCAAAATGAACCAATATTAAGCAGGATCCACGCTCCCACGCTCACGAACCAACAGCGACCGATTTGCTCACAGATTCTTGCATTGGAGAACCAGAACAAAACAAATGTAAAAAGAGCGTGATTGCTGGATGAACAGAGTCTGCTCACAGCCGTTCTTTTTCCTTTCATAGCTATTTTTGTAAATAATTGGGTGGATTATGATTATAATAGATAGATTAAACTAATGTACGATAGTATTGAGAAAATCGAACGATATATGGTGTTGTTGTAAAAATAATCACAGGGAATCGGATGCGTGAGTGCATGTCGAAATAAAATGATTCGATGTGTTCGGGCGATCGTGAGCAAAGAAAGCAAGAACGCAATCGCACAAAAGGAACCACCAATGCGGTAGCATTTTTCTGTTGTACATGAACAGACTCTGTTCACCGTTTTACAGCACTGCCTGCTTGTGGACTAGTTGCATCATTCCTCAGTCAGAGGTACCAATCTGTTCGACTTGGGAACGAAACATCAACTGAACGTGAAGTCACCGATGGCACTCCCCAAGGATCCTGTCTCAGTGCACTCTTGTTCAGCCTTTATATTAACAGTCTGCCCGTCGTCCTGAAGTGTAACTATCAACTGTACGCAGACGACTTGCAGGTGTACATCTCGGGACCAGTGAGTGACATTGACGAGCTAATCAGAACCATCAATGACGACCTTGACGCTATCACGTGTTGGGCCACTAGAAACTGCCTACATCCGAATCCGAAGAAAACTAAAGCTATTATCTTCAGCAAGACTGGTAGTTTTGCACCACAAACAGATATAGTCTTTAGCGGGGAAGTTGTACCATTGTCCGATGCAGTCACCAACCTTGGACTAGAAATGGATAAAAATATGACTTGGTCCCATCAAGTTAATAGTGTCACTCAAAAAGTCTACAACACCTTGAGAACCTTCCGCCGATTTGCCTCAGTCCTCTCTATACCAACACGTCGGAAGCTCGTTCAGGCCGTAGTGATGCCTATATTAACATACTGTGATATAGTGTATTATCATGGCCTTTCTGTAGCACTCATGGAACAGCTCCATCGTTGTTTTAAATCAGCTGTACGGTTTGTACATGGCTTGCGACGTCGAGATACCACAATAGCCGTCAGAAACACCATTCTTGGTCACGACTTACCGGCGAATTATCATCTACGCACCTGCAGTTTTATGAAGCGAGGATACGATGGTGACCTACCGGATTACATCCAAGACCTCCTGCTACATGGACAGCAACAACGAACACGATCGTTTGTAATACCCAGGCATACGACAGTAAGCGGAAGAAGTATTTTAATTGCTGGAGCATCCTGCTGGAATAGTTTACCGATAGAGATTAAACAAAAACGAACTCTCTCATCCCTTAAAATTGCGATCAGGAGATTAACAGAATATTAGAATAACCTTCAGGATAAATTACTGTAAAAATGTATTTTAAGCCCCTAACTGTTCCACGAATTTGTCAAGTTTTATTAGAACCACTACTGTATTTTTCTCGTACCCGTTTCCTTGACCTGATATACAGTATTACTAACAGGCTAACGTAATCAATAAAACAATAAATTACAAAAAAAAAAAGTTAACAAGCCGGCTATATTGCGCTAAAAGGTGTTATGCAGAGAGCCGGGCTTAACAGCCGGGACACGATTCTTACGAAATCCAGTCGATTTGTTTGCTTCGCGGATGATATGGACATTGTCGGCCAAACATTTAAAAAGGTGGCAGATTTGTACACCCACTTGAAACGCGACGCTGCAAAACTTGGACTGGTGGTGAATGCGACCAAGACAAAGTACATGCTAGCTGGTGGGGCCGAGCTCTCGCCTAAGTAGCAGTGTTACGATAGACGGGGATACGTTCGAGGTGGTCGACGAGTTCGTCTACCTTGGATCCTTACTGACGGCTGACAATAACGTTAGCCGTAAAATACGGAGGCGCATCATCAGTGGAAGTCGGGCCTACTATGGCCTCCACAAGAAACTGCGGTCAAAAAAGATTCACACCCGCACCAAATGTACCACAACACTGATAAGGCCATAACGGCTCATACGGGTATGAAACGTGGACGATGCTCGAGGAGGTCCTGCAAGCACTTGGAGTCAGTGATGGAAAGTGACGAACATTTCTTCTGAACTGGAACAAAAACAAAACCAAACGCTCCCGAGCGTCAGAGCGCTGGTTTACTCGCATCTGTCGGCTCCCGAGTAACTGAAGCTAAAAGTGATCCGCGAACCTGTTCGGAGCTGTTCAGAGTCATATTGTGCTTTTGGGAAAAATGCTGCTTCCCCTCCGAGATTTATGGTTTTCAAGGGCCTTTGACTACAAACTAGTAGTTTGCTGTCGATATGATGGTTATAGAATTAATTTGTCTGTCAAAACCATAATAAATCACACGGGGCAGAACCGAGGATGGAGAGATGCAACTACGAACCGAGTATTGTGGCGTGAAATTGTTGATTCAGTGTTATCTCCCAAGTAACAATGAAAGCTGAATAGCAAGAGTATTTGCTGAACATTGGCTGATAAATGGTGAACAAAGCTGAACACCATGACAGCTGAACAATAATTTGAAGAAAAGCTTATTGAACACTCTTATTCAGCAGTATACTCAAAGTTGAATATTAAGTTGAACAAACTATTTTTCATCTACTGTTTTAACTTTTATTCAGCCAACCTTAATGATATCGATTAAAGCTTATTTAAAGCTTCAATCAAATCAACAGCCATTGTCGAAAAACTGTCCAGCTGTAGGTTGACAAAAATATACACACCAACATTTGGGTCAAACACTAAATTAATTATTAAAACTGTTTCGTCGAACAACAAATTTTCACTTCCCGAAGCGGACATGCTGTAAACGCACAAGGGCATTTGTCTAAAAAAAATCCTGAATTAGGCATCGATGACCTTGGGTTATCACATGAATACTACAATACTACAGAGGGATTCCACGGAGGCATACAAGTCGATTCTGATCGACCATTTCAAAAATATTTATTTATTTATTTATTTATTAATGTAATCCAACTGACAATTTGTAAAGTCTTATTGAATATCTTAAACTATAAATTCCACAACAAATTCGAAAAACGCGTAACACTTTCATCGTACCTCAACATTATATAAATAACATACCCAATCGATACACACAAACATCAAAACAATTACAACTCAGCATCGTTTAAATAACATCATCAATTTGCATATAAGTATCATACTAACATAGAACACATAGCAATGAAAACTATTCTATCACATTCGGCTTCCATGTTTGAGTATTTCTGTGAACAAATTCTCTAAATTTAATACTTCGTGGCCATATCATTGGATTCAATGCACGAGTTTTGAATTTTGAATCAAACACAATCTTAAATGAAACGAAATCTAGATTGCGGGATTTCCATTTAGATACTAGCTTAGTAACATTAATGCATTCGGGTTCAGGAGTTCCAATCGCCTGCGAAGCCATCTGCTGTATATCGGTCTCCGAAACACTCACATCGACGTTCGTTAACAGCATTGCGAATTCACCATCGTCTATTGCTTTCTGTCGTTGTTGATGATAATCATCATTCGATACAGCTCCCAGTTTGTTTATGTTAGTTCCATTGAGCAGCGCAAAACTTTCGTTCGAGGCCGTTGTTGCAGAAGTAGAAACAATGTTTGGGATGTTGGTGATCGAGGCGATGGCATTCATAATATCAGCAACGTTGGTTTGGAGTTCCTTAACATCGGCTTCCAATGATTTTTTTTATCTGAAACTTTGCACAGTTTTTCAGTTCCATCTAAA
>NW_018734816.1:0-56630 GCF_002204515.2 Aedes aegypti
TTGTTTTTGTCAGCACTCAACAATATTTCAGCTAAAATCATGAATTTTCTGTAAAATATGTTCGTTTTCTCATCAAAATTGAATTCTGTTTGATCCTTCGTCTTTGGCGCTTGTCCCTGGGGGCGGCGATGGGGACAGGATCAAACATGTCGCGCTTAAAAAAAGGTCAAAAATGTCGTGACCTATTTGATCCTTCGATCTTGACGCTTGTCCCTGCGGGGCGGTCGATGAAGGCGGGATCAAACATATCGCGCGTCGGTCGAGTAGTGAAATGAAAAAGCGTCACGGATTGTTAAAAGTGTTTGATCTATTGATCGTGTCACTTGCTCTTGCGTGGGCGAGTGATGAACACTTGGTCGGCGTACAATGCGTTTATCGAATTATATGTTCATTTTCTCATCAAAATTATACGGTAAATCCTCCAATATTTTCCAGTAATACAATATACCATTTGAACCTCTAAGTTATACCTTTCAGATCCTGTGCAAATTGGATCCCCGTTATTGTCGATATTGACGTTTGAAAAATATGATTTTTTTTTTAATAAAACTGATCATATTTCATAAACAAATGAATAGAATCACTTAACTCTTTCACCAAAATGCGCGTTTCAACTAGTTCTAAAACTTTGTAGAAGACGTAATTTTGATGGAATTTGAAGTAAAAAAGTTATGGGAAAAATGTCAATTTTTCATGGACAACCCTACCCTGCAACATTGAAAGCGCCATAGCAAGGGCCATAGTAGACTTACAAGGTTGGCGTCTTGGGCAAAGTTGTTCAAAATTTAACAGAGAACAACTTTATAGAACAGTTCAAAGCACTAGCTTGAAAAGCATAAAAGTTGAAAAAAATATTTCCGTGTTTTGTTGGACCACCCTAATGTCACTGAATGTCAAAATGTAGTCCTCATCATATGTAACATTTTTGCCGAAGACAGCTGCGTTCTAAAAATCATCTTCATAATCAAATTTTTTTCTCCTAATTTTGCGGTCTGGCCCAATGTGCAATGTCGATTGATGTATTGGTGGTATAACACTTTTGACATTCGATGTCCTTATACCAGCATGCAAATATTAAAGTGGGTGCCACTTTTTGAGCTCGAGTTCCACTTATGTTATTATGTATCCGGTAGAAATCAAGACCAACATTTATTTATAATTATTGTTTTCTCGGGCCCCGTGCGTCGCAGCTAATATGTGAATAGTGCGCTGTGTTCATAAAAATCGTAAGAATGCAGCGCCACACTAAAAAACTGATTTCAAAATCGCGCGAGTTGAGGCGCGTCGCGAGTCTCACTGGCGCGATCCGGTTTGGTGGCGGTGCGACAATATGTGGCTCTATGTTATACACTTCTTGACATTCTCAAATGGTAAACATGTCAAATATGGTTAAATAAAGTGGGGCAAAAGTTTGAGTGGAGCAAGAGTTTCTTTTTAAGATTTCTAGCTTAATTCAAAACAAAACTTTTAAATGTCATGGTGGTTCGAATGCTATTTAAGTAAGAGACTTTCACTCCAAATATCATAAAAATCGATTAAGAGGTAGTGCTTCGTGAAGCCCAAGCAGGACAGTTCGGTTTTGCGTCGTCCGATTGATTTTGGTGACGGATTCGCGCGTTTTTGTTGCCGAAGAATTTTTTTCCCCCTGTTTTGGAGCGTCTTGCTGGGTAGTGCTTCGTGAAGCCCAAGCAGAACAGTTCGGTTTTGCGTCGTCCGATTGATTTTGGTGACGGATTCGCGCGTTTTTGTTGCCGGAGAATTTTTTTCCCCCTGTTTTGGAGCGTCTTGCTGGGTAGTGCTTCGTGAGGCCCAAGCAGGACAGTTCGGTTTTGCGTCGTCCGATTGATTTTGGTGACGGATTCGCGCGTTGTCGTTGCCGGAGAATTTTTTTTCCCCCTGTTTTGGAGCGTCTTGCTGGGTGGTGCTTCGTGAAGCCCAAGCAGGGACAGTTCGGTTTTGCGTCGTCCGATTGATTTTGCTGACGGATTCGCGCGTGTTTTCGTCGCCGGAGATTTTTTTTTTTTTTCACCTGTTTTGGAGCGTCTTGCGGGGTACGTATTTGGGAAGGCCCAAGCAAGACGGTTTATTTTCGGGACGCCAAGAAGTTTTGCTGTCAGTGTCAGTTTTGTGTTCAGTCGAGAATGGATTACCAACTGGTGAGTTCGTTTCATGCTTATGATAACACATATTTTCTTGAAAGAGTAACTTTTATGTAATATTAAAACAAATTTTGTATGGTTCGTCACTATATGTGTCGGCATTATGCTTTTTTCTTATACAATTTGAATATACATATATTTTTCTCTTTTGACATTAATAAAAATTATTTATTAAAAAATCTTTTGAATTGTTCGACATTGTGAATGTTGACGTATTTCCTAAATTTCTACCATATCGAGACAAAATGCCACAGTAATACTCATATGTCATTTTCAAACAAACTATGTATGGTTCGTCACTACAAGTGTCGGCATTATTCCTGTTTCATATAATTTAAAATATATACATGTAATTTTCAGTTTTCGTCATTAATAAAAAACGTCTTTTGAATTGTTCAACATTATAGATGTTGACGTACTTTTTAAAGCTTCTACCAAAACTTCTCGAGACAAAATACAAAACTAGTTTTAAATATAAGTTGTATATTTCCCCCTTGTCCATGGATCGCATCACCGACCAGAGGTGACTCCCAGATCTTTTCCTCCCTCACTAATAAACACCCTTCCCGTGGTGATTGTGGAGATGCAGAGGTATTCTCGGTCTCTAGAAGCAACAATCATTACACCCTAACATTCCTTCCCCATCCCAACTGACTGTAAGGACTTGGCCGGCGCCGTTATTGATCAATAATATTAGATCTGCTAAAATTGCACTTCGAGAGTAAGCGGAAAACTCCCATCCCTTATTCATTTGGATCGTAGTGCAATTCTTACCAGTTCCGATCAATCACGGAGTAGCAACCATTGACATGTACAGTCAGTCTATGCTATGCTATGCTATGCTATGCTAAATATCATAAAAATCGATTAAGATTTGGAATAGTTATGGCTATTTGTTGTTTTTCGACGTGAATATTGTAATTTATGGTCAAACTTTCGTTGCATGGAACCAAATAAGGATAAAATCTTTTCAATATTTTATGTAGGGGCGTTTCTAGGCCTATCATAAGGATGCTTTGAGTTGTATTAGTTTTTGCATAAATGCTTGGAAACAATTTTTGGCCCCATAGTAAGGCAAAAGTTCGACCTATGTATAAATTCACGTAAAAATTTGCAAATTGCCTAAAATCCACATATTATCTTTAAATTTAGTAAAATTTGCCTGATCGTGCTACAAATGTCAACAAAATTTTACTTTCAACTTAGTTTTGTGAAAAACTGTTATTTTTTAGTATATTACAATTAACCCTGTTTTTGGCATTTTTTGATGAAAATTTAGTGTGTATTTTTCGACAAACATAAGTTAACGGCTGGTATAAAATATGCCTGTCATAAAAGTATCGATGTTTAGTGTTTTAGCCAGCGAACTTTTGCCCCACACTAGATTCGAACTCTTGCCCCACCGGTGGGGCAAAAATTCGCTTAAGACAATCAATTTGAAAACTGATATAACTGAAATTGGGTAAATATTTTGGCACAAGTTTTGTTCAGCCAAATTATAGCCAATGTGTTGAAGATTCAATGTATGGTATTTGTTTTGTTTCAACTGCTATCATTTTCCGGGAAACTTTGACTATACCACTAAGGTCACACTTTTGCCCCACCTTACTCTATTCTTTCGAATGAGACCGGTTTTGTTTTGAATTGAGCTAGAAATCTTAAAAAGAAACTCTTGCCTCACTCGAACTTTGGTCCCACTTAACTCTATATGGAAACGTTGAGATATTATTGCCCCAATTTCAGTTTCAACTACACCACTGTGCGGCAAAATTACGTATCCTTCCACGCAGGTCCTAAATGTTCTTGAGAACGTTGCCGGAAACATCATCTTCAAAAAAGTTCAAAAAATTTCAAAGGGACAGTTAAAAACTTTTTCCCAAAACTAGGTAAAATAACCCCACTGTACAACAGATTTTCCAGTTCACCAATCAGAAGCTATTATGGTCTTCTAATAGTTTCTGAAAAAAATATTCTGAAGATACTTTATTGAAACGTTTGAATAATTTTGCCCAATTATCCGATTCATTAGCTCCACTGGGTTATTGAGTTTCGGCTAGTTCTGACAATGTTATGGTCGACTTCAACGAAAGCATACTTTTCAAAGTACATCTTTGAAAGGTTGATATAATTTTATTTTACAATCATATTCAATCAATGTGTCAAAATTCAAAATTATTCACTCCGCCATCTGATGGTACTGTACGGAAAACATTCTCAAAATATTGAAAAAAAAAATCTTCTAAATATTATTGCAAAAATTTAGCCAAATATCTATGATAACCTCATGCGCCATCTACGCTTTTACTAAGCACGACATCCTCGAAATGCTTCACAGAAACACTGGATTAATTTTGGCCAATATCGGATCAAATTACTCCACTGTGACTGTGAGGCAGAATGTCGAATGTATTAAACTAGAAACAATACTAAATAAACATTTTTTCCGAACACGAAAGCGCCGCGTTACGTTTATCTTCCAACAGAATTCTGAAAATGGTGTCGCGTTACGCAAAAAACATTTTTTTATTGACAAAATCGGTAATGTGATTTTGTCAATAAAAAATGTTTTTTGCGTAACGCGACACCATTTTCAGAATTCTGTTGGAAGATAAACGTAACGCGGCGCTCAATAAATAAATCAATGAGATTCTTCAATTATTCAATATCGTCTTCCAGCTTGAAGTCATATTCTGGTAGTAATCAATACATAGAAGGGTTGCCCGGATTCTAAAAATTATAACAGAGCAGAAGCGATTATAGAGTGGTGTTTGAAAAAGTGCATTTCAGCGATGATGTCGCGTTACGAAAAGCAACTGCTTTTAGTTACCATATATACAGTGTTAAGTTTCAAAATGAATATCACAACATATTCTTCTTCTTCTTCTTCTTCTTCTTCTTCTTCTTCTTCTTCTTCTTCTTCTTCTTCTTCTTTTTCTTCTTCTTCTTCTTCTTCTTCTTCTTGGCATTACGTTCCCACTGGAACAGAGCCTGCTTCTCAGCTTAGTGTTCTTATGAGCACTTCCACAGTTATTAACCTTCCGTCAGTCGCTCAAAAAAAAGTTACACCAGCGGTCGCATCGTGTACTGAGTACACGCGGAGCAATTTTGATTGTCAATCTAAAGCTAGGCAAGATAGAGTATTGATGTCTTCGGCAAATTTCTTCAGTTCAGCGGTACCAATCGGTCAGTGGACAAATGAAACTTTGAAAACATCCTCACCCTTCAGTGGCCATCGGAATGTGTCCCGGGGGAACCTATGAAGTGGACATTTCGCAATGCAACATTTCGAACACAAATATCTCAGGATCTAGATTTTTTGGCAAAGTTGTTCAGTAGATCAAGGACTAACATGTGATAGGCAGATTGTTTTGGAATTCTGTCACCAGTTGGCGCTAGTGAGCATGTAATTGTTCAAACACGGATATCTCAGGATCTTGATTACCTAGAAAGATGCGGTCTTCGACAAAGTTGTTTAGTAGGCCAAGGACTATCATGTTATAGACCATCTAACTTGAAAATCTGCCATCAGATGGCGCTAGTGAGCATGCAATATTTTAATCACGAATATCTCAGGATCCCGATTTTTTAGAAATATGGTGTTTATGGCAAAGTTGTTCGATAGTTCAAGGACTAATATGTGATGATCTATTTAATTCGGAATTCTTTCACCAGATGACGCTAGTGAGTATGACATTTTTTGAACACAGATATCTCAGGATCCCGATTACCTAGAAAGTTGACGTCTTCGGCAAAAGTATTGAGTACGTCAAGGTCTAGCATGTGATAAACCACCCAACTAGAAATGCTACCATCAGATGGCGCTAGTGAGCATGCTGTATACTGATCGCGGCTATCTCAGGCTTTCATTCACTTCAATGTATTTTACTACACTACTTGAAGTTCAAGATTATCAAGAAAGTAGGGTTTATCCACAGAATTTGATTATATAGAGATTAATTAAATTAAATTAATTAAATGACGATCCCGTGTATGCACCAGTACTCCACCGATAGAAACGAATGGAAACACGGACTTGTCCCATAAAAAGGCCTGTCGAATGGGCGGCAGAAAGCTGTTACAAAGCAAAGCGATATGAAAGTGACGTCACTGGTTAGCTCAATTCTATTGTGGCAACTCACAGGATGACACGCGCACTACAACATTGCTCGAATCACATCAAATGTGATAGAAGAGTGCATAGTGACGTCACGAATAATTCCCCTTCTCTCTCTCTCTCATCACCCTCAATTGACTGTACAGCTCTTTGACATTCACTGCTGAAATTGTTGACATATTTTTTATAAGGATTTTTGAGGTTATATCAAGCGTGCAACGATCTATAGTTATTGCCTGTGTTGTTTATAAGAAAATCAAAATGCTCTCAGCACTTCTCTAGTATAATCATATTCTATGGGTTTATCACTATAGTCAACGCTCCATGATTGCTCTGATAATTGAAGCGATGATCGACTCATGGTAATATTCCGTTATGTACAGTAATACCTTGGAACGCTGTTGTTGGCGATAATAACAGTAAACATGAAAATTTGAATTTAAGTATGGATGCATGAGTCGATATCGAGTAGCGAAAATTTGACTCATGGAGGTTTCACAATATACCAGTGCAGAGAAAGTTCAATGTTATTTATGGTGCTATAAACCGAAGCATGTCGAAATTAAACGATATTTTCATCACTCATTTTTGTAAACAATAAAATAGAAAATCATCCTTCAACATTGATTTTGTTGTATACTTTGTTCATAATTGATGCTTTTTTTTTTTCGGCACTCCGTGCGCTTGGCCACTACTATGCCGATTATCATATCTTACAGAATCTATTTATATACTTATGCTATCTCTCTCATTCCGAGCAGGGAGCAGGTAGAGGAGAGAGCTGCCGTTGGTCCAATCCATATCCATATCCGTAGTCCATTGGTGTGCGGTGGTTCATTTTGCCATGTTTCCGTGTCGTGTGAGGCAACAGCCTACAAAGAGGGTCAGTTTTGTCTCAGTCACCATCTGATACTGACGGAGGATGGATGTGTTCCCCCCAATACACGGTCCTTCGTGCGGCGTCTTCTGGTGACTGGGCGGAGTTTTTTGTGAGGGAGGATTGGGAATCTAACCCATGACCTTCCGCTTACGAAGCGAAAGCGTAACCTCGAGACTACGGCACCCCCCTATAATTGATGCTATATCATAACAAATTTAGGAAACACTTTGGCATGGCGTCGAAAACGAATCTTACCAAAATCCAACAGTAATTATGTGGTGAAAAATTCGGTTAGCCGACATCTCGGTAGATTATGTTCCGAGATTCGATATTTAAAATTACCGAATTCTCAGCTCTTGGGTTCATGGCGAAATGTTTCGCTGAGGTCGGAGAAATAATATAAGTGTGTATAGATCTTCATTCACCTGTATATCGCGTAGATATAGTGGCGTCTTATGTGAGGAGAACTGCTTTGCGTTTTACGAAGTCTTTTCACGCAAACATAATTAATGTATTCATCAGAAGTTCGTTCAATAGGCTAAATATAAAAATAAGATTGATCAATTTGAATCTAGAGTTTGAACGATAATGAACCTTATATATCTCGGTTTATTTTGTGCTTGTCTATCAATTCACTGGTAGCGAAATATTTTAACATTTGACAAAACGTGCACTAATAGCCCAAATGATCAGAATCATAAGATGTTCAGAAAATAAAATGCTCACTTTCGGCAGGTTACATAATTCCAAATATAATTGCCCATAACATGTCAGCACTTTGCTTACTGAATAACTTTGAAGAAGACGTCTAATTCAAAAAAATCGGGAACTCGAGATTCTGCATTAGAAAAAATTGAATTAAGACCTCTAGCGTAGCCTGATGGAAGTACATCTAGCATCCCAATGCATTTTAAATTGAATGTGGAAGAATTTTGAGTACATTTTACCCCTTACACGTTGGCTCGTGATATACAGAATAACTTGATCAAAGACGCCATCTTTCTAATCTAATTTTATTTTCAAAATTCAAAATATAAATATGTTTAAATATCCAATCTTCCACATCTTCCTAAAATAGTGTTCTGTGAAATTTTTAGCTTTTTCGGTGGTGATTTAAAGGTGGCCCAAAGACAATGTAGGTTTATATGGAAATTACTATGGAAAAAATTTGAGAAATTTTCCAGACACGTTAGTACTGTAATGTAAGTACAAATTTATCATCCCATAGTGAAAACTCATTCTTCAAACCCTTATGAAGGATGTTGCTGAAGAAACAAATCCTTTTGAGCTAAATTGTTTGGGATTTTCTTGTTTATGTTTGCAGGGCTATAATCCCGTATGAAGCTAAATAAAATCATACAAACTCATGAATATCTCTTCTCCTATCCATTGGAATGAATTTATCTCTTCAGCAATTAACTTTATTATAGCTTGAAGAATTAACTTTATTATAGCTTGAAGATATCTGTGTTCAAAAAATGTCATACTCACTAGCGTCATCTGGTGAAATAATTCCGAATTAAATAGATCATCACATATTAGTCCTTGAACTATCGAACAACTTTGCCAAAAACACCATATTTCTAAAAAATCGGGAACCTGAGATATTCGTGATTGAAATATTGCATGCTCACTAGCGCCATCTGATGGCAGATTTTCAAGTTAGATGGCCTATAATATGATAGTCCTTGGCCTACTAAACAACTTTGTCGAAGACCGCATCTTTCTAGGTAATCAGGATCCTGAGATATCCGTATTTGAACAATTACATGCTCACTAGCGCCAACTGGTGACAGAATTCCAAAACAAGCTGCCTATCACATGTTAGTCCTTGATCTACTGAACAACTTTGCCGAAGACACCATCTTGCTAAAAAATCTAGATCCTGAGATATTTGTGTTCGAGATGTTGCATTGCGAAATGTCCACTTCATAGGTTCCCCCGGGACGCATTCCGATGGCCACTGAAGGGTGAGGATGTTTTCAAAGTTTCATTTGTCCACTGTCCGATTGGTACCGCTGAACTGAAGAAATTTGCCGAGGACATCAATACTCTATCTTGCCTAGCTTTAGATTGACAATCAAAATGCTCCGCGTGTACTCAGTACACGATGCGACCGCTCGTGTGACGGGCCCGGTAAAAAAAAGTTACACGAGCGGTCGCACTGGTGTACTGAGTACACGCGTCAAAACTTAGGTTAGAAACACGAAGTTTTCGAATACTTTTCGTTGATTTTTTCGAAAAATTTCTTCCCTACATGCAAGAAGAAGAGTAGATCTTGGAATAGGACCAACACCCGGATCAATTTGAAGGGGTTTTCAACGTGTTTTTCGAGTTTTCGCAAAGTGCGTGTACTCAGTACACTAGGGCGACCGACGGTGGGTTAACTGAAAACTTTCTTTGCCAAAGTTACCATTTTCACATTCCTATATCGTGTGGCAGGTACGATGATACACTATGCCCAGGGAAGTCAAGGAAATTTCCATTACGAAAAGATTATGGACCGACCGGGAATCAAACCCAGACACCTTCAGCATGACTTTGCTTTGTAGCCGCGGACTCTAACCACTCGGTTAAGGAAGGCCCACTTATGCTATGTGCACCGGTTTTTTGATCCTTCAGATTTGTGCTCTTCAAAATTCAAGGCAAGGATTCATTCTATATAATTCACCTGAAAAATAGATCATGTATCACTATATTATCGGATAAAAACTTCGATATCGGTTACGCATAGTTCAAACATTCAGAGCAAATGTGACAGCCCGTAATGCAATGTGTTCCGAAAATCACGGTCAATGCTATGCGTTCGCATTGTTTCTAGGTGAGCGCGCGTATGAAGGCAAACAAGACATCCGACATGATATGTAGGTATGGGCAGACAGCATGGTGAGAATTTCGCGCGCATTCGTAAACACATTCTCATTTGAAGCAGAAAAAAATAAACAGTAGGCATGAAGTGCGTTCACAAGTGCGCTACGGCAACTAGATTGACGGGTTAGCGGTTCTGAAAGACGCACCACATCACAAGATCATCGCCTACTGTGTTTGTTTTAGTTGTTCATTTTTTATATCAGGAGGAAAATCGAAAACATAATTTATTATACGACCGGTCACAGCTAAGGTGAAACATAAACACCCGAAGAGTTGTTCCGCATAATGAAACAACCGTTCGGAAAAGGTAATTGTTGATGTCGACCTTTGCTGTAAAGATTATTTTATAAAAAAAAAAAATACAATGAATCGGAATACTTCATAGCAAATGAACCGCAAAGTTTGATACAGTTTTGCGAGTCAATAGTTGCGACTAGCAATGATCTTAATATCTGTAACCTCTCAACCGGCAGCATAATATTTTTACCACAAAAGATTATTCAAATCTCGTTAAAACTTATCTTCCGATATTTTACATCCCAGTTTCACAAATTCTCAAAAAATCGTTTCGACCGTTTCAGATTTCAGATTCGCTGGGAGTGACGTGACTAACACAGTTAATGTCACTCAAATCGGACAAAAATATTCCCACATTAGGTCCAGACTGATAAGCCTAAATTTAAGCGCCATCGCTATCTATGATACCTTCCCTTATATCGAAGATTCTTGCATAACTTCTCAAAAGGACATATATAACATTGAGAGGCTCTTTTTGTTCACTTTCGCTTTAATCAATAAGTAAGCCACAACAACCTATTAAGTTGCGTTTTTTGCCCCAAAGATTTAGTATTGCACTGTTATAATCGAAAGAGAGCGAGAGAGAAGAGAATCTCTCATGGTTACATAGGTTCTTTCATAAAATTCAGCGAGATTTCTTCGGTCAAGTTCTCTCAAATCCTCTATCCATATCTCGATATATCTATATCGATTTGTAAAGTGTCAACTGTATTTCAAAATTCCGATCACACCTTTACAGGATTTATGCATTTTTTTTTTCCTCATCTGTAGAGCCTTTTAACCACTGCTTCCATTATTTAGGAATATTGTGGTATGACCCATATTTTATTTGGTGCTCATCAAATATCCTTTCACAATTGAGATGTGATAGACATTGGTTGATGTGTCACACTGTCCCAACTGGGCACAACTCGTTTTATAAAGTCTATTACCCTACTAGGACTACCTTGCCAAATTTCCAAGGGCTCTAATAACCCTTTTCCAAATGTTAACATTCTTTGATTTAGCAATGCTCCGCAGTTGCAGAGTAAATGCTCAGCAGTTTCGTTTTCAGCTTGACAAAAACGACACTCAGAGGATTGTATTTTTCCTATATTTTTTAAGATGATACCTACTTGGGCAGTGACCGGTCATCAGACCAGTTATTACCCTAAGATTTCCTTTATTAAGATTCAGTATAGCCCGGGCTTTAGCTAGACTGGGTTTTATGAATCTTTTCGCTTGCTTGGATGTATCCGTGGCGTTCCAATTGGATTCTACCATGGACATTTCCCAATTTTTCAGTTTCATCCTGAGAGTGCACTCAGGAATACCACAGAACGGTTCAGGGCCGACAAAGCTCGAAGCTGCACCCTGTCTTGCTATATTATCGGCGATTTCATTCCCCTCAATTCCACAATGGCCGGGCACCCAGTACAATGTAACTTCGTTCCTACTGGCCAATTGCTTCAAAGAAAGAATGCATTCCCACACTAACTTTGATCTACATGTGAATGCCTTTAGAGCATTCAAAGCTGCTTGACTGTCCGAGAAAATACAGATCTTTGCAAACCTATAGTTTCTTTTGAGACAAACATTTGTACAGTCAATGATGGCTTGTATTTCAGCTTGGAACACAGTGGGTCTGCGCCCCATAGCGATTACCTTGCTGATACCAGGGCCGAAAACTCCAGCTCCGGTATTGTCGCCCATCTTTGACCCGTCGGTATAAAACACAATAGAACCTGCACGTAAACTTGGCCCACCAGAATCCCAAGTATAGCGGCTTGGTTTAACCACTTTAAAGGGAACATCATAGTTGGTCTTCGTTGTCATCCAATCTTCTATTGTTTTGTTATCTGAATTCAAATTGAATTCCTTGATGATTTTCATGTGACCAATCAAATCACCATCTAGTATTTTATTATAACGAATAAACTGCAAGGCATTTTTTGCAGCTTGCAGTTTAATGAATTGATGCAAAGGCAGTATATTAAGAAGGGCATCCAAGGCAACCGATGGTGTACTTTTCATTGCCCCTGTCATTGATATACAAGCAAGTCTCTGCAACTTAGCCAGCTTCTTCTGAGCGGTTACCTCATTTGTCTTGGGCCACCATACCAGTGAAGCATAACTAATTTTTGGTCGGACTATTGCTGAATAAATCCAGTTTACCATATTAGGTCGCAGTCCCCAAGTTTTTCCTAGGGCTTTATTGCAGACCCATTGGGCATTAGTACCCTTACTTATGACCTTGCTCAGATGAGAGTTCCAGTTCAATTTCTTATCCAAAGTAACACCAAGGTGTTTAACTTCTTCCGAAAATTGAATTTGAACTCCATTCAAAGAAGGCTGTATAAGCTTTACCTTTTTCCTTCTGGTAAAAGGCACGATAATAGTTTTTGAAGGGTTTACGTTTAACCCCTCTTTCCTACACCATTTGAGAGTAATGTTTAACGCAGTTTGCAACCGATCGGAAATCGTGTTATCAAATTTTCCACGAACCAAGATGGCCACATCGTCGGCATATCCAATTACCTCAAAACCTTGATCTTTTAAATTTCTAAGGAGTTCGTCTACTACAAGAGACCACAGTAAGGGCGATAACACTCCTCCTTGAGGACATCCCTTCGTAGATCTTATAGATATTTGCGCACCTCCTAGATCAGCAGAAATTGTGCGATCCTTGAGCATAGTCATAACCCATTCGGTAACACTTTTATCCAAGCCCCTTGCTTCCATGGCTGAACTCATAGAGCTATAGGATGCATTATCGAATGCTCCTTCAATATCGAGAAAAGCAACCACGGCTATTTCTTTAGCTTCAAGAGATTTCTCGATTTTATTTACCAGCGACTGCAGCGCCGTAATGGTAGATTTACCTGATTGATACGCAAATTGGTATTTACAAAGAGGCATTTCTAACAAACTTGTTGACTTGATGAAGTCATCAATTATTTTTTCCATTGTCTTTAAAAGAACAGAGGAAAGGCTTATAGGTCTAAAGGCTTTGGGAGTTGTTTTATCCTTTCTTCCAGCTTTTGGAATGAAAACAACTCGAACCTTTTGCCACGCTTTTGGAATATATGAAAGCGCAACACTTGCTTTGAATATTTCGGTTAAGAGCGGACAAAGCGTCTCTTTTCCTTGTTGCAGTAAGCCTGGGAAAACATCATCTTTCCCGGCAGATTTGAAAGGCTGAAAAGAACTCAATGCCCATTCGACCCTCGAAGGCGTGAAGATTTCACAAGCTTTCTGATAGGCATTTATCGACCATACATGTCTTGCCTCATCTGAGACCTGTTCTTCATCCGAATATGGGATCGATTCAGGGAAATGAGTTCTCATCATTACTTCCAGTGTTTCAGAAGAGTCAACAGTATAACTGCCGTCTTCTTTTTTAAGGCTACCCAGACCATTTGAATGGTCTTTTGAAAGGACTTTGTGCAGCCTTGAAGCTGCAGGAGCGTTGTTGATGCTTTCACACACCCGTCTCCAGTCCTTACGTTTGGCGTGCCTTAGTTCTCTGTTGTATTCTGTTAGGGCTTTTTTGTATTCAACCCAATCTAAAGTGATCTTTGCTCTATTGAACAACCACCTGGATTTCTTCCTCAATCCTGCCAGCTTGTCATTCCACCAAGGCACATCCCTGTTAGATGACCTTTGTTGAATAGGACAGCTAGCATGATAAGATGAGACCATTTGGTCAATGATCCCATCAGAGGCATTTTCCAGTTGTGGAACAGTCGTGAACTGTTCACCGTTATACGAATTCTTATTCGTTAAATGAAAACGATAGAGATCCCAATTGGTTTTCTTCGGGTTTCTATAGCTTTCTGTTATTTCTGATCCAGCTTTAAAATCGAACCGGATTTGTTTATGATCTGACAATGATTCTTCATCAGAAACATGCCAGTTCACAATCTTCTCCGATAACAAGTCGTTACAGATCGTGAGATCAAGAACCTCTTGTCGGATAGAGTTTACAAAAGTAGGAGAATCACCTCTATTACATATGTCTATGTTGTTAGACGACATGTAGTTTAAAAGATCTTCTCCTCTTTTATTAATATCGGTGCTGCTCCAAATTGTATGATGGGCATTTGCATCGCACCCTATTATAAATTGGGCATTAATTTTCTTACAGTAGTTGACAAAATGAACGACAGAGCATGGAGGCACATCTTCAACATCTCCAGGAAAGTAAGCAGAAGCAATACATACCTCCGTTTTCCCACGGATAGTTGGCACCTCTACTTTGATCGCAACAATGTCTCTACGGATAAATTCTGTAATTGGGACAAATTTTGTGTCCCTATTTACAAGAATAGCCGTCCGTGGTTTGGACTGAGTTTCGTCGTACAAAACTCTACAACTGCTCGAAGGGCAACCAAGTACCCTTCCATTATTTACCCAGGGCTCTTGAATTAGTCCCACATTGATATTTTCCTTGGTGAACCTTCTGCTGAGCACTGCTGATGCGCCCTTTGCATGATGAAGGTTCACCTGGATAATTTTGATTCGATTCATATTACATTAACATGCTCCCACTCGTATCAAGCCTCTGATTTGAAACTAAATATGAGTAGCCGATTATTTCGGAGAAGTACAAGGTCAACTGCGCCATTGCTCCGGGTAGCACAGTAAGGGCATAATACTGTGGAGGGTGCCCTGGTACTCCACAGGCACCGTTCACGGTTAGGTTTCTTTTGACCCCCCTAACCATTCATTCCTAGGCACGGTATGCTTTTAGCCGCATGACACCATGAATTAGGGGACACCTGTATGATGGACTTATACCACCGGAACAGGCAATCCGTAGTGTTATTTCTAGCCTTGTTGCAATCGGCTACCGACACTACACGGTTATCTAGGCTATTCGAATATAGAAGCTGATATTGAGGACCAACTTCCATTGAGGCCGAATAGCCTGCAATGGATTTATGCATAGTTGTCCCCTTGGAGGAAAAAAGTGACACGCACTTACAATGGCCTTTTTTTCCAAAACAATCACTCTTTCCTCGCTCCGGTCGTGGTCAAATTGGTCGTAAAAACGTGCTCGCTGTCCCTTTGACTCATCACACTCCATATTTACCTATAGTCGCAAAAGTGGAGCTGCCGCCTTTACCAAACAATCGAATGCACCCCACGCAAAGACATTGGAAGAAGACGATTCGTGACTGTCGTAAAATATGATGGTAATGATGTCGATACTGTAGCGTGCGGTCGGTTGTGCTGTGCAGATATGTTCAGCATATACCTATATATGTTCAATGGACTAATACGAAGACCTTGAAGATGGTGGGCAGCCAAAATATGATATTTTTGGACATGGCCTCGCCGCATCAACTTGAATGGCCCTGCCAGAGTGGACAATCCTTGATTAGATGATTCTGAGTTAATTACTCTGCGGGACGTAATCCGGAGCAAAGGTTTCCTCCCATATCCTCCAATTTTGGTAGTGAAAAAGTTTTTGTTGTAATGAAACACTTATAAAAAGTGAATGTGCTCCGTAAAATATAAAACAAAATACCAAAAAGTTGTAAATTCCTTCAGTGAAGCTTACCCAATAAATTCAAACAATTTTTGGTAAGGTTTCTTGCTTTTTCAATCATTCAACAACTTTGAACAGAAATCCGAATCGCATTGAGTTGTTTCGCATTTTTCTAAAAATGATGCCTTATTTGGCCAAACAATTTTTGATAAACACGGGGCAAAGGTTCACACCAAACTTGTGTCAGAAGACGTCTAATGGGTCTATTCACAAATTTCATAACGCCAAAAATTGCCATTTTTGAAACCCACCCACCCCCTCGTTAAGCTTTTTGTATATATGTTCTAAAAAAATATATGAGCTGTAACAATCACAGGACACCCACTCACCCCCTTCAGCGTTATGAAATTTGTGAACAAGCCCAATAGACATTGTCTATTGCACTTAAAGCATAAGATCGGTTTGTATGGTACATTATACCTCAAAATATCACCTTCAAAACGTAGCATAAGATTTTCTCAATTTTCATTTCTGTTTTAGGAAATGCATTATCTGGTATTACAATTCAAATGCAAACTTTTGCCCCATATTGAGAACAAAAGTTCGCATTGTAAGGGACAAAAGTTCGCACTGAGTAAAAGACAAGGTTATGACGTGTACATTGCTTGTGATGTCTCTTTTACACTCATATATTGTCTGTTTTGTGGACACTAAAACGCACCACCAACTTTCAAACAGACCAACAAAATCGTCGCCAGCAAACGAATCAAAGAAGGCGATTTGTCGTTGGTAAGACTGGTGAAACGTCAAATTCGCAGAGGCCGGTTGGCTGGCCACGATTTTGGCGAAGCTCGATAAGATGCAAAATTTACAATACTTTTCCTGATCACGGAACAACAAGAAAGAAAAAATCTTGGCATTACGTCCCTAAAGGGATACCCAAGTAGCACTGGTAACAAATGCAATATTTTAGAAAAATACAACAAATTACATTGCCGTTGCATTTCAGATAATTTGTAGCATATCTTATTGATGATTTTCAATTTTGGTTACTAAACTATTACATTGTAACTTACGCTTTGTTTACATTACATAGGTGTTGCATTTTCACTTGCATGTAACTTAACCTAGAGCTGTCAAAATAAATAAGTTACATTGAAATTGAATCTGTGGTTGCAAAGAAACAAATAACACGCTAGGTTACATACAGATTGCTAAGTCACATGTGTGTAACAGCATGAAGTTTGTTTACCATTTGTCATAGGGGAAGGGGTGAAAAAATGAACAGGATGGTAAAATGAACACCGAACTTATTACGCATGAACAACAAATTTCAATAATTTTTATTACGCACGGATGATTTAGAGCATAAATAAGAGTGTTTTTGTTGATACAGAAAAAAATTGAAGTCAGAACAACGTTCAGAAATTGAAACTGATGTAATTTTAGGCACGGAGATGTTGAGGTTTTTCAATGAGGTGAATATCGTAATGATATGATGTCGAAGCAGAAACCTTTAGAACTGTTTTCGAAGGGATTATAATCATTCATAGATGTTTTTTTAGGATTGTGATAAAAAAATTCAAAAATGTTTGTTTTGCTCCAAATGAATATTTCCATAATATTTTGATGACGATGAAATTATGTGAAAATTTAGCTGTCTTAGTCTTAATTCGTGTCGCTGCGTTAATTATCTTCTCTATTTTTGATGTTGTGCGATAGAACTAGTTATAATTAATTAACAAATTAATAAATGAAGGACAATTTCTGCGAAGACATCGAGTTACATTTGTAATGTTCTCTTTACTGCTTTTGTGGGGAACGCCAATCTTTGAGCCGATGACACGGAATGACGAGAATTCGTTTAAGGGGGCAGGATCCGTCATCAACTCGATAATTTTCAAAAGCAGTTTTTTCGTTCAAAATCATGAATATATGTGTTCACTGTATTTTATTCTCTAACCGAAACACAGTGAACACATTTTCGACGAGTAAATTTTAGTTTTAAACAGAAAAATGGCTGTTGAAGTTTCGATGATTACGATGACGGATCCTTGAACGTTAAAGTGTTTGGGTCCTCTAGACAATTTGTAATCAAACGTCAACATTCCACCGCAAAATCGCTAGTGTTTGGAGGTGATGTTTACTTCAAAATTTCGAAATCAACATCTCCAACTTAGTTCTAATACCCTCCGTCTACGAATTATTGTGGCGCGTCGATCGTCGCAAGTTCTTCGTTAAACAGTCAATCCCGTAAATGATTGTGTTTTGTTAAGCTTAATTACTTTTAGACGACAGCAGTCAGTGGCTGTCTTCTTTGTTGAAATTTGTTCTGGGATTCCAACTCCAACAGGTTCCACTTATGCACTGTCATAGTTTGTATTACGTGCAATAAATATGTTAAATTTGTCATTGAAAAACTTATTGAAGGACCAAAACTTCAATCAACTCGTGGGGGCAAAACCCTCACCCCTCTATTTCATAACACCAAAACAGCTGTTGAATTCAAATTCTACCAAAGTTAATGCCACGCTGAAGTAACGCGCAAATTAGAACCTTACAAATTTAAATTTTTCGCATCAGCATGTATCTATGGACCAATGCACGAGTTCACTACTTTGACGTTTGAGCGGTGCCGAATTCACTCGTTACTATGGTCACGTAAATAACACGGCACCGCTAAAACGTCAAATAGTGAACCCGTGCATAGGTTCATTATTTAACAATAACATCAGAATAAACGCCTGTAGGTATGCATTATATATGCATAGGTAATCGATGAAGAGAAATAACTAGGCCCTATTGAAGTGACAGCACAGAAATGCACAAGGGACTACCATTAACAACGCGGTTATCTTTTCCCAATTTGAGACCCACCTACCCCCATGGCTACTAATTTGTCCATACACAAAATTTACAATTTGTATGGACCGTGGTCATTGGGCAGAATCTCTCCCCTTCCCCAATAAATGACTACGTGGTTAATAACCATAAGCACGCATTTTTTTAATTGATTATATAACCCTAGAAATACTCAACTACTAAATCGCTATTTTCCTTATCATGGGCATATTATCCTCAGTCCCTAATATTGGCACAAATTGATCAATTTCTCAATTCAATTCCTTGTTTCACCTCAGGACGCAAGATTGCATTACTTCCTTGCGTCTTGTAGTGAAAAATTGTTAACAAACCCGCATCATGTCACTTTTATTCACAGAAGAGAGTATCGATGAAAATAAATCGATCATGCGACTTGCGCCCTTATTATAGCACACGCTTGAATTTACTTTCTTTCGAGCTTTTTGAGCCATTTGAGCACGTCACAAACCATGTGCTTTTTTGGACGGAGCATTTAAATTTCATACTTTTGTAATGTTCCAGTCAATTGGCATAGGGGATTTTTGTACATTATTTGATGATTTATCGCAAATTCATCGTTTTTCCCTTTAAAAGCAAGACGATATCGTTTAGGAGTTCATTTTAATTCCCCTTCCCCTATTGACAGATGTCTAATTTATTGGCAGTTTCAGTATAGTTACACATCGGTTTCAAAATAACATAAGATTTCTGGGTAACTAATGTGTAACAAACGAGTAACTTGCTGACAGTGGTCAACACTACATGTCAAATTTTTTTATACGTATTTCAAATTTTGATATAAGAACTTTACTATTTTATGACTAGTGATTGTTTTCAAAGATTTTTTTCCAGTGATTAATTAAAATGGTTGAATTTACAATTTGCAGCCTCTCTAACAGCTTTTTAATAGTTTTCATCATTTTAGATTGGCTGTCCTCAAACAGTTATTCGGAAGTGTTTCTACAGCAAGATGAAATTAAATGGCGATTTATGATAGGCAACCCAGAAAATCCAACTGCGGGACACGAAACAACGTGATTTTGGAATCACAATCTTCACAAACAATTAAATTAAAATAAAAAACACTGCTGATTTGAGTAACAGTGTCAATATCCATTTTTTTGTGTCAGTTCTAATGGAATAATATCTTAACAATCCAGGTATCATGTGTTATTCAATATAAAATTACTATCTATTTTATGAGCGCGTCAATTTTGAGCAAGTAAAATGATTGATTTCACCACAAATTCAAATCGGCATGTAAAATCTATTATGTACTTGTGCATAATTACGCGTTCGAAAATCATACGTATTACTTTTATTGACATTCAATTCTAAAATAGTTGTTCGGTTCCAAAAATGTCAGAAAGTAACAACAACTTCAACGCCGTTTCATTTATTTTGTCGCAGGAAAACCCATGCGTAATCAACAAATTACATAGTAGTCGCTTGTAAACTTCTTATGTAACGAAGAAACAAGTTACATAAGGCTCGACTTTTTGCGCTTTTTCGGTTACATAGCAGTATTTTTCCATGTTGCAAATTTATCATATTGTAACTATTGAACATGTTAAGTAGCCGTTGCTGTAAGCTATTTGTAACAATATGTGCTGCTTGGGTACAGACTTGACTTAGACCCTTTCCAAAATTCAATTGAAATTTCCTGTCATAGTTTTGTACGTTTAATTCACTGTTGATGCTGGCAGCACTTCCACTCCGTTGTGTTAGGGAGGTATCGAGATACACAACACACATTTTTCAATTTTTAAACTTTTTACTATTTATACAAAATACATTCAAAATAGTAATTTGAACGTGGAAATAGTAAAATTTTAACACATTAACATATGTGATGCTTTTTTAACAGTCTGCTAGAATTGAAATTTTTGTTACCCTAAAATGGGCTGTAAACCTTCATTTTACTATCAGTATAGTAATACAAATCAAATTCATGAAATTTAGTAGTGTTTGGAGAGTAGGTATTTGAAACTTTTCATGAAAATATCGAGTTAGAGAGGTAAAGTTGCTTGGGAAACTGAAACAGATAGCATCGAGTTAGGGAAGATCGAGTTAGAGAGGTATCGAATTACCTCATCAAAGTATGCTAAATTAAAGGGACCGCGCATTCTATTGTGTTAGGGAAAATATCGAGATGCAGATTATCGAGTAAGGGAGGTGACTGTAGTTTAGAATAATCAAAAAGTAATTTTTGAAATCACCTTCTACAAAATACTTCCTATCTGGTTTGGTTACTAGCTATCAATGATAAGAATGACGAGGCAGATTATCGCATTGTCTTTGTGTCATGCCATCTATTTGGCAGACAGTTGAGTGGTTGACTAGAAGTGCTGCCAGTATCAACACCCTCTCTTCCGTAAAGGCCCAAACGCAATGACAGCGGAATGGCAACGGAAAGCGGAACCGGTTCGCCAGCATGAATCACAACATCTCGACTGAGCTGTCAACGAATGAAAGTGAACCAACACTGAGTCATCAAGCATGTTATAGTTCATGCTAGCGAACCGGTTCCGCTTTCCGTTGCCGTCCCACTATCATTGCGTTTGGGCCTAAATACTGATTATCAGGTCCAGTTTTACTACCTTCATCAACCTCTAGTACTGCCAGCCCCATTTGCCTCTTGAATCACATGAACTACTAGGCCTCTAGTCCACTCATTCCTATTTCCTTCGCCAACTACCACCACTAGCTGTCCATCGACTATGGTACGAGCTTCACCATACCACTTAGGTTGCTTCGTCAACGTAGGCAAATACTCCCTTGTTCACGTTCTCCAAAATACTTCCAGCTGTTATTGAACTTGATGCCACAATTAGCGGAGGGCCTCCGACGAACTGGTTGCTTCAACTGCAGGTTAAGTTATCCAGCAAAAAAATAATTCGGAGTAAGTACACCGCTCGTATTGTCAAACACGTAAATACGGCCATTCAGCGTTTTGCGCTACTTCTCCCGGTCTTCACAATTAGCGGCCCTCATCTAAGCTGAAGTGAACGGTCTTACAAAGGACGCCATTCTCGCTAATGGAACAGGCGCCATGCGAGGAACCTTTGGTGAGCTCTTGTAGATCCGACACCATTAACATGCCTTGCCTGCACTATTCACCGCCATTCTGAGTCCTGGGATGTAGTACCGCATCTCGTTCACCACAGTTTCAGTGTTCCCGTGCAGAAATCTACAATGGTAGTTGTGCTTCAGGGTCATCATCTCATCTGGAAAGCACTGCCACTGTGTCTCCCGAATAAGTAGATTTTTGGCACTTTGGAGTTCTTGCGATGATAGTGGTTCAATGAACCTTTCACATCGTGTGAACTTCCGCTTGAGGTTTTCCACGAAATGATAGACATAAGCGGTAGCCTGGATTGCTCTTGTTAATCGAGAAAAGCACTGAACTTCTACGAAACGTTCTGGAATACATACTGCTTGTTCGCTTTCTGTTTCGGCCATGCTGGTTCCGACAAACCAAGAAACGCAGGAGCTTTGAACCAAATGGAATTTGCAGTTAGCTCAAACCCGTTTCCCCATTTTGTAGCGATATCAGCAGGGTTCTGCTTGGTGGGAGCTCAACGCCAATTTTTCACATCGATGATCGTCAGCAATTCTCCCATTCTGCATGCGACGAATTGTTTGACAGACGAGCACCAAGAACTGTGGCAGCTCCAGGCGGGGAATGGATTGCGTTTTTAGAGGAGCAACCTTAGTTTTCGCTGCGATGAGCGCGCATTCGGTGATTCCATCAGCGTTCGACGTACGAAAATACGCAGATTCGCTAACATCCACAAATATGTGGAATGGATTAAATGCTTTGCTCTTGCCCACAGTTGATCAGCAGAAGTTTTCTCGTTTCATTTTGTATGGGGAAAGGCATCTAATTTCAAACTTCTCGTAAATGAAAGCATTAATCGAAAAAATATTTGGTAGGCGTAATAGCCATCAGCATTGCGCACAACCGGTACCAAATATTTTTTCGAAAATAATTCCCAATTTTGAGAAATAATTCCTTAGATGCATTTCGCCATACAAATATTTTTCGCGTTACCTGTTAGCGATTTTTCGTGCATAGACACTAGCGCAAGTGCGTTACTATGTGGCGAGTAGCGAATCAGGGCATGCATTTAACCCATTGTAGATCTTGGTATTTTGAGACTGAGAACCTCTTCGAATACCTTATCCAATTTTTCCATCTGTGATGCAGTTCTTTGTTCATCTTTTCATCCCACTGTATCCCTTCTTTCCAGACTTCTTGTAGAAGAATCTTCCAGTGCAGTACGAACAAGCTCAGAAGGTCCAGCGGAGCGAACAGCGACCTTTTTGTAGGATGTTCGTCAGCCCAGAGATTTCCTGTTTCATCTTGGTCGAGAGACTGAAAACGTCTTCCTGCGTTAACCATAAAAGTCCAAGTACACGCTCATAATCATTTTGTTTATCCGCTGCGACTCTCTTGTCTTTTTCGGGGTTGCCTTCGCCTAAAGCGTTCTTAGCTCAAAACCACATATCTTGTGGATGAAACGCATTTCTTGTGACATCTTGATCGCCTCTTCTACGAACTCGTAGCTCTCTAGGGAGGCGTCCACGTGCTGGTTGTCCACAATGCCTTCGACTGCTCGAAGGTAAAGTCCTTGGAACTCTTTGACGTTTGTGTTCTTGATATATTGAGCAGACGCCGGGGAGCATGTAGAGCCAAACGTGGTAACATCCATGAGGTACACATCTAGTGTTTTGGAAGGATCGTTGCGCCGAAGAAACCGCTGGGAGTGGCGATCTTCTTTTCGAATGTGCATTCGGTGGAACATCTCCTCTATATAAGAGGAGACGCTCACATTAAACTGTCGAAATCGTACTAGCACTCCAGGAAGGGAAGTCAGCTGATCTGGACCTTTTAGCAGTACAGAATTGAAGGAGATTCCGTTCACGGCCGCCCTCATCCCAGATCATGTGAACCTTGCCTGGCTTCCGGGGACTCGTAACTGCTCCCAACGCGACGCATGTCGGCGTTGGCTAATTCGTCCTCTGTGACACAATGAGCGTAACCATTTATCTGGTAATCCTCCAATCACTGGATCATTGAAGGTAACTCATTCGGCACTCACCGCATCTAAACAGCGGCGCTAACGTATATGGGATTTAACCTTGTGACAGCATCGCTGTTATGTAAAACACACAAGACTGCGGTGGCGCTATCTGTGTTTTCATAGCGGCCGTTTTGGTAATTTTAATGATCCATTCAATGGATTACATGCATGCCCTGATTCGCTACTCGCCACATAGTAACGCACATGCGCTAGTGTCTATGCACGAAAAATCGCTAAAAGGTAACGCGAAAAATATTTGTGTGGCGAAATGCATCTAACGATTTATTTCTCAAAATTGGGAAGTTTTTTCGAAAAAATATTTGGTACCGGTTTTGCGTAATGATGATGGCTTTCACGTGTACCAAATATTTTTACGAATAAAGCTTTCATTTACGAGATATTTGCAATTAGATGCCATTCCCCATACAAAATTAAACGAGAAAACTTCTGCTGATCAACTGTGGGCATGAGCAAAGCAGGTAGTCCATTGAATGGAAACTATTAGAATTCAATTTAGTTGAAATCAATTGAGTTGAAACTATCAGCTAGTTATTTTTTCTTAACCCAAGGCACATATCTAAGAGGTGTCCCATTGAGTTTTACAATATTTTTGTAGGAATAGTCTAGTACATATGCAAACGTTTATGTATGGTTTCGTATTCATATTTATCATTAAATTTGGCCAAAAATATCAAAAATCATCGTATTGATAGTTTTATGAAAAAACAATGGGTGTTCAATAAAAAATTAGATTTTTTCAGTCACACAGTAATAATAAAATATATTCTTATGATGCTTTAAATAACATCGATGAAGATTTGAGAAGGGGCCCGTAGTCAACTCCCTCGTATCCCAGGCCCACCAAATATTTTTGTACACTATAGGACACTGAGGGAGCCGAAATAATCATCACTAGGACGGCACTAGGGTAAGTTGGTTGGGTATTTTCTTTCGGCAAGTATGGTAAAACCGTGAAACCGTACAACACGTTCGCGGAGTGCTTGCTGCTTCGACGCCATCTTCGCTTGAACTGACAGCACCCGAGCGAATAGTAACATGCCACCCATTTTTGGGGAGTCCAGAGAGCAATCCAGCTTTTTACGCTTGCTTACTATAAACTTTGATTCACCCCCTTCTGACATTCCTTGACAACACTATATTTTTTATGGCTGAGCCGTAGTAAGCTTTGCGAGTAATCATCAATATTATGTTGACAAGGTAACATCAAATTGTTTCATGTTGTTGTTAGTTTGATTCGCGAGAAAATCGAAAATTATTTCTATTTTCTTATTACTTACATACTAATGGTTCTTATATTTTAGGTTTTGTGGAAGAATGTGCCAATTCCTCGGCTTAAGGCTAAGTAGCCCGTCATTCGTTTTGGCAGTCATGTTGGCATAGCAGCTCGCAATTTCAAAATGACAAGTCTCAGTCCTCATAGATCATAATGATTCGGAAAAGTATCACTATATGTGCTGACATGCAGAAAGTTTGCTGATACTTTTTCAGATACATCGGTGCAATATTAACTGATTTTCTTTAATTCAAAATTGTGAAATGATTTAGCAACAATCATTAACGAAACGTACAAATTTCAATGACGGCCTACTTAGCCTTAAATTGTGTCTGTACAATGATTGCTGTTGATATAAATGTTGCGAATGAGTAACCGATGGATCTAAGAAAATGGTACCGGAACGGTTTTGTTACTAAAAGTTTAGCTATTTCACACTCGTGCCTATTCTGCGCGGCGTGTGCGGTGAGACGAGTCGAATGAGGTGACAATTGTCGACTCGCTCATCATTCGTCTCACGTCACTCGCGGTGAGAGAGACACCTTTCGACTCATACGCCGCGCAGAATAAGCACAACTATTGAACGAATTTAGTGCCTGTGTAGTTTACAACAGAGGATGTGAAATATTTTACTAAATTATACAGCCTTTGGTAAATCCGTGACTATTCCTGCCAGTTTTTTAGAACTCTTGTGCTCTAAATGTTACGATGATTCGTTGATTGAGACGTACCATGAGCCAATAAAAGACCCCTCTATTCCTTCCTACCATGGACAGTTCTTCGATATGTTCCAAACTATACAACGTTGTTTATACATTGCGTAGTACATAACCAACAGAGACGTATAAAAATTTTCGAACATCAAAGATCCTTTTTCTCTGGCATACTTTCGACATCTCATTCTGAAGATCTTTCACCAAAATTTCACCCAAACGGCGCTATGCTCTCAACTGAGACAAATCGTAGCATTATCCTCACCATGTAGAAAAAATCAACGATTCGATGAGGCCGTTTTTCTAGAATTGAAAACACATTAGAGCACACTGTTCATTGGATCATTGGCTATATTTCCATTTTCAAAAAGTTTACATGATTTATGTACGGTTTTTAAAGAAATATAACTCGACCGGAACTAAGTATCAAAATTTTGTTCCGAAGAGTTGAGCCAAAAATGGAGTGCAAAATATTATGTGCCGTAATTTAAGCTTCAATTCATTTTTTTAGTAGAAGTAAATTTTTCCTCTTGTAGAGTGAAAGGTCCTTCCGTTCCGGATGCCTAAACTGGCATGAAAAGATTAAAGTTACTGCAAATCAATGATATTTTTTTTATTTAGTTTCTTCGAAATACAAAAAGTTTAACTCCAAAACAAATGCAGTGAAAATTATTGACATCTCGATCAACAGTTTAAAATATTGCCTACTGAGATCATGCTATAGAATATGTGGGCAAGACATGTCAAAATCGAATCACCCCTCGCAGTTTTATAGTCAGCGTAAAAAGCTGGATTCTCTATAGGAGAGAAAAATATTGTGCATTCAGATAAACTTTAGACCGAAGTTCATAAAAGAAATGAAATATCACCGAAAGTTCGCCGAAATTCGGTGTCGGCATTCTACCGAAGAGCTACGCCGACAAAGGCAATCCTTATGCGTCGGCGAAGCACCAAATTAGAATGCCGACGCCGAACTTCGCCGAAGTTTTGACTGCCGATCTTCTAATTGTCACTCGAATTGTCAATATTACTCTTTACTTTAATTCGAGTGTGTGCTTGAAAAATGGCGTAAGTTGCAGGATCGATTTCTCTTCATTGATCCTCTCTTCTGTGAATAAAAGGTGACAAGTGTTGCGGGTTTGTTAGCATTTTTTCACTTCAAACCGCTTGGCAGTAATGCAATATTGCGTCCTGAGTTGAAAAAAATGCAGACAAACTTGCGTCTTGTCACCTTTATTCGCAGAAGAGAGGATCGATGAAGATGAAGATCATGCGACTTACTCCCTTATTCTAGCACACGCTTGAATTACAGAAGTATATTGAAATTGATTGACTTAATGAAGAATCAATGTCGAAATAATAGAAGGGGTTTTATATGGGTCTCTGGAGACTTGACATATTTTAACTTGTCCTGAAGAATCGTGATTGAGGGTTCATGTAAACAACTTTGTGAAAATTTCAAATACTTATTTCTCATTTGAGAGATTTGAGTGTGAGTCTACCAACACTGCATGTAAGTTCGATATGCGGCTCTGACAGGAAAAATATGAGCTGGTATTCATCTAAATTGTCTATAACCACACGCTCAAAACAGAATTCCAGAAAACATGAACCGTCAAAAATACACCGTTAACAACCGTCGCGTTACCATGAACGTTCTCGGGACCAGGCAACACATTCATCTAAACACGATCTTGTTCACGATGTATTTTGGCTTGCTCTCGTGTTGGTGATAGCTGTTCACGAATGCGAGAACGGATTTTTATTTCGTAAAAGTAAAAATAGTCTACTTCAAAAACTTTGTATATTCATCAGAATTTTGATCAAACTTTGACGAAAAATGAGGGCCCATTAAACTCACAAAGGGTTTTATTATCATCAAGAATAACTCATTTTTTAAGACCTTCTTCATTCTCTGACACCGAACAGCCCATACAAATTTTATAACTTTTATTGTGTCAACAGATCATAAGGGAAATCAAATCAAAAATAAATATCGCGTGGTTAATGGACAACCCCAAATCAGATTCTTACAGTTTTCACGGTGGTGGCTGGTTGAAGCCTCCTTTATAGAGCCCTAAGGGCTTATTCACAAATTTCATAACGCTGTAGGGGGTGGGTGGGTGTCCTCGTGATGTTACGGCTCATACAAAATTTGTAAAGTATTCATACGAAAAGCTTCACGAGGGGGTGGATTGGTGTCGGAAATGGCCATTTTTGGCGTTATGAAATTTATGAATGCAAGCCTAAGGTAATCGGGATGAAAATCTGTTTTTCAAGTTCAAATCAAAGGTGGCCCATATTGCCTCGTACGACCATATAGCCCCAGTGTTTTATTAATATTCGATGATTCACAAAAAAAAAATTCTCAAAGTTTGTAGTAGTTATGTTTGCAATTTGTTGATCAAATGTGTTAAAAAAAATGGAAATTCTTCATTAAAAAGCAACTCCGTTGGAAATTATTGCCGATGGTAAAGAAGTAAGATCGGTTTGAAGAAAAACGTTAGATAAGATAGCAAACTAACATCTTATGCTTCCTGTAAAACTAACTATACAAGCATCTTATAAAAAAACGTCTTGTTTTTTTTATTATTTTAGATATTTTTTTCGCGAACCACAGTTTGGTGTTTTTCTTCCGGAGAAACTTAAAAGTAAATGGAGTACCGTGTACCTTTTAATTCCACTCCTAAATGCTTATCTTTGACAGATACGCGTATTACGACTACCACTTGCGAGTAACTGACACTGAAGAAGACTGCAAGTGGTAGTCGAAATACGCGTATCTGTCAAAGATAAGCATTTAGGAGCGGAATTTAAAGGTACACGGTACTCCATCTACTTTTAAGTTTCTCTGTTGAGATTATACTCAGAGGATTCGAACATTAATAAGAGCATTAATAAGAACACGGCACCGCCAAAAGGTCAGATAATGAACTCGTGCATAGGTCCATGAACCAATGCACGAGTTCACTAATTTGACGTTTGAGCGGTGCCGAATTCACTCGTTGTCATGGTCACGTAAATAACACGGCACCGCTCAAACTTCAGATAATCAACTCGTGCATTGGTCCATAGTAAAAGATGGTTTTCATGGCTAACTCGATGGTCCCTTGGATCTCTGTTGCACTGATTTTGTGTTCTGTAACTCGATATTTCTCTAACTCGATGGTCCATTCAATATCTATACTCCACTGCACTGTGACGTCACGCATCAATTTTGACAGGTACTGGTCCTGTTGTTTACAGTTTGGACTTAGTACTTTTTTCGAATCATTCTTAATTTCGTGAAAGTTTGCTGCGAGGAGAGGTCAAATCCACTGCAGATACCCACGGATCGTATTATTCTATCTTCCTACCGTGGAAAATCGTCACTATCAGCATGCTGGTGATAGAAATGCGAAGATGAAAAAATGATGGAAAAAACGACTAAGTCCGAAACGTAAACAACAGGACCAGCAGCTGTCAAATAAGTGAGGTTAGGCTCGTCATATGCAGCGCTCTATAGCTATAGCTATGAGGAGTTGACTGTCATATATTTTCTAAATTTGATGGATCAATATTGCTTTTCTATGGAGAAGATTGAAAGCATTATATTGTTTCATATTTATGGAGCAAAATATATTTTTCACGGCTGCACGAGATTACTCAAATGAGCAATCGCAAATCGTTCGCTCCACCATTCCGAGGAACAGGCGGTGCGCCTTCTTCGATTGCCTTCGGCTACAGTGACTCAAAACGATCAACCGGCAGAATCGTAGTTCGTCACCGTCGAAGCGTGGCTTGCTACGAATAGAGACGGTATGAGGTCACTTCCTTAAACAGATCGTTGACGGTATTCACAACTAAATATACAACGCTCGAAAAACTGGTTTTGCCGGTAGTCACCATCCCATAATGAAACAAGTAAAAAAACATATTAAACATTCCGGGGATGAGGTAACGAATCATAATAAGGTGGCAAAGCGACGCGTCGTCGCGGTGCAAAACAAAAACAGAAAACGACGTCGCGACGTCCTGTGCGTGGCGCGTCGCCGCGCGTCGATGGCAAAGCGTCGCGCTCCAGCGATCGTTCTAAAAATTTAAACGCAGGCATTCTCGCACATAAAACTGAACAGAAACCGACCGAGAGATAGATGAGACTCTCGAAATGAAAACAAATTTTCGAGAAAGGAAAACAAACACCATTTCCAAAGAGTTCGTAATTCATCGTTGGTCTTTTATTTTCAACCGGCATTCTGGCAAACCGATAGTGGTGAGGCAATCGCTGAGTTTCCGAGCAAAATGAAATGAAGTGATCCATATTTAAAATCTCCCCTTTTTGGATTAGTTATGTGGAAGAATGCACTCTAAAAACCATTGCCTTTGAATGCACGCTCTCTCGCGATGCCCCTTAAGGCAGAGTAGACCATCATTGTGATTTTTACGTGTCATTGATGATTGTTGCTAATTAAAAATTGAATCAGTATCCAAGTTTTCAAAATGTTTGGTACTCTGAGACTATTTTTAAAACGTGTTCGAAGTCAATAAGAATATGGTTTTTTAAAACATCCCTAGGCAAATTTCACTTCCGGATGAGATGTCATTATGTGAGTCGAAATGTGATTGTGGATTGGAATCTGGGTAACATCAACTTTGAAAATAACTTTTTTGAGCAAACTACTTGAAATTGCAATCAAAACTCAATAATCCAATTATGATAACTGAGTTTTATTAATTTGAAAGTCGCCATAGCTGTCAAAACAAATGACGGGCTATTTGGCCTTAAGTTCAACCGTCAGTCATTGGCCCCTCAATTTCACGACATTAGGGGAATGTCGAAATTTTTAATTCTACCGCGTCATCATAACATTCTACTTGTTCTCTCATTCGATGCCAACCAGTTTTCATTCTGCCGGATCGCGGGTTTTTTTTCTCCTGGCAGAGTAGAACGCTGGAGCACAAAAAATGGTCACTTTCCATTTCCGATGCATTTGTATGTTCTTCTGGTGGTGGATGCCTGTGTTCTGCTTTCTTTTGATACGTGTTCGAGGTCATGCCGCTGAAAAATGTGATCAAAATGACAAACACAGACCCACTACGCTACGCATCAGACCATCGCATTACAGTAGGCGTCGGATTTTATGCTCAGCATTAATTAATTAATTATGGTTGGAGAGCTAAATAGTTTTTCCGAAAACTGCTGAGAAAAGCTGTTCGTCAAAATTTAATATTACTTTTTGCTAATTTTTATGAACAAATTGTATAATTGTATTCTTTACTATTCTACTAAAGGTATAGCTTTAAAAAAAATCAATTGTATTCCACCATTCTCTGACATTAGGTAACTTGAGTGATTAACCCATTTATGCCCAAATTTGCTGATACACCAAACTTTCACTCCCAGCAATATTTGTACAAACGAGAGCTAATTCGTGCGTTTAAACCATAGTCTTAAGTACAAATTTTACTGTTTATGGTAGTTTTATTAAAAAGTCTCATACTTTTAAAATCGTGTAGGCATATTTATCGATCTACAGCAAATTGTAAATGGTTTTCTCCAAATATTTCAATTGGGAAACTCAGGATAACATATTATGAAAATAGTTTGTGGAAAATTAAATCGATTCTATTACAGCAGTGTTGTCAATTTTGATGATTATCAATGTATTTTGATAGGTCTTCTAAGAATAAAGCAATTGTGTTTCTATTGTGCTTTAAATGTGACGTGGCGACTCAATAAGTAATTTTATGAAGGCGAAAGTTATATTTTCATTTTTATACTACGCTTCCCCTTGTAAATATTAGGGATACAGATGAATGACAAAATGGTGGAACGTAAACAAAAACGAATGGAAATTTCTACTTTGAAGTTCGTCAATTTTACATTCTAATTATTGTAGAATTGAGAATTGTACCATAATACATTCTAAATTCAACAATGAATATAGTGGATTGACCCATAAAATAACAAAATATGCGTGGACTTTTTGAAGACATTGTGTTCTTGAATTTACCATACATAAATGACCGAGCACATTCTGAAAATAACATAATGAAGTTCATTATAACTGATTTTATAGTAACTTTGACAATATTTGCTCATTGTAAATTATACTGATTAAATGTCGTTCGATTTACGAAGCCACTCATTTCAGTGTGGTCTGCGGGATATGATACACCGTGCGGCTGCTGTAAAGTTTTCAAAAACGCGCATTTGCCCAAATTTTCACGCAGCAAATGGCCCAGGAAAAGAACAATCGCGTTTGATGAAACGCCGCATTGTTATCTCCCATAAGAATAAAGTAAAAAGTGGTATTGACTGGCGCGCTGGATATGATACACCGCGCGGCTGTTGTAAAGTTTCAAAAAACGCGCATTTGCCCAAAATTCCACGCGGCGAATGGTTAAGGAAAGGAATATCCGCGGTTTTGCTCCCTTTTTACTTCATTCCTATGGGAGTTAACATTGCGGTGTTTCGCCAAACGCGGTTGTTCCTTTCCTTCGCCGCGTGGAATTTTGGGCAAATGCGCGTTTTTTGAAACTTTACAACAGCCGCGCGGTGTATCACCAGTCAATACCTCGGTGCACCAGTCAATACCTTTCCTCCGGGATAAGCCGCGTGTCCTTTAGAGCAAACGTGCTAATATACAATAATGTGTTGTGTCTAAACTGTTATACAGTTGACGTATGAACTAATCTACGATGACGTCACGCTGCAACTTCCAGCGGGAAGAAAACCTTTACTGCGGGCCGTGTTTACAAAAAATGAACGATTTCGGTGTACATTCATCCACTTCGTGTTCATTCGGTGAACATTCGTTGTCCGGATGTTGGTCCGGATGTCATTTAAGGTGAAACAGCTTGGAATCAGAATTCAATAATGTACCAAAATTTTGAAGGCACAAATCTCGCGAAAGAAGCATCAAACTACAGTGCAATTTCTATTTCAGCTTTGTGCACTGGCAGAAAGCTTAAAATAAGAAGATTGACTTTGTACGTTCATTATTTTAGCAGATTAGTGCCTTTGAAATCGTGAGTAGGGGCACAAGCCGGCCATTGTGTCTGCCATGTTATGATTCCGAGATGTGTCACCTTAATGTAAACATTGCCCGCATATAGACCAGAAAAGAAAAAGAAAGTCGAGGATAAAAGAAGACCGTGGATAAGTCCATTGAATATTTTGGAACTGTCAGACAATAAAGAGAATGAAAATGTAAATACATAATCGTTAGGGTTCGTTCAAATATTACGTAACGCAACAGGGGGAGGGAGGGGGTCTCACATAGTGTTACGGTCCATACAAAAAAATAAAATTTTCCATACAAAAGCTGTTACGTGGGGGAGGGAGGGGGTCTAAAACTGCTAAATTTTGCGTTACGTAATATTTGAATGAACCCTTAGATTGTGTTCGATCTGGAAAGATCGAGAGCATGAAAAATGCTTCGTCTACTGGTGTGGAGCTGAAATGAAGCACCCCAGTGGCTTGGTGCTGGTCTGAACATGTTGTTTACAAAATGTTAATAAATGCTAAATTTAGTTTTACCAAATTATGATAATAGTGTTTTCCAACAAAGAACGCCTCGATATAAATGTAATGTTTAAAATGATACTGATAAAAAAATTTAAAAAGCACGAGTCGTACATTTCTCGCTTACCTTTCCAAAAAAATAACATTGAAAGGCTCTCATTGTTGACTTTCTTTTCAATCAATAACAGAGCCATATTAACCGCTTCTGATGCGTTGTTTTTGTATTAAACGCTAGTCTTTCGATCAATAGTGAAAAACGTCCCCGAACTTCAGTTATGTTAGTATTGACTTCGCAGCACCAAACCGTAATCGCACCTGCTCATGCGGTGCGAACTTTTCTAGGTGCGAAGCTAATGTCAAAGTCGAAACAATAGCACGGCGGCTGTGAACACTCCGGGCGGCTTTCACGAATGTAAATAAACGGCTAAATAGATCTCTTACACACTATGTCATTTATGATGAAAATAAATGAAATGTTGTGCAACTTGAGATAATTACGTGTCAGTTGTAATAATTTCACTATAAAAGGGTTGCATTTTCATCAATTAGGGTATCCGTCCTATTATGGAGGACTTAAGCACGTTGTTGAAATTCAAATCGTATTTCAGTGTCCAAAACCTAAATATGATAGTATTTTGCAACGTGAAGGGTTAAAACTATCCCTTATCTGGAGTACAGTGAAGTAGAAAAGTAAATTTTGGAATTAAACATACATTTTTTAACATAAATCTGAAGCTCTTCCTTTGTCCTATTATTGCGGTATTTCGTCCTATTATTGCGGTAGTGCCGTCCTATTATTGCGGTATACAAAAATCATAGATTTTTTTACATTCAGTATACATTCAATGCCACACAATGTTCTAGCATTAAAAATATACTCCCTCTACGCTAATGACATTGCACGGTACTGTCATTTTGTGTGACTTTGGACATATCTATAAAAAAAAATAATTCATTACTTTATGTCACGATTCGAAAACAAATCAACAGAATCGAATGATGTTCTGCCGGTTTCGTCTCCTTTTTCATCGTTGCTGGACAATGTTATTTACATTAGACAAGGTTCTTTTATCTGAGACCACTAGTCGCAATATAAGAAATTATTTTGTTGACTTGGGTTGGACACAACTTTGATGCTTTAAACATATTTTTCACTAGTTTTCACAAATCCAATGCAATTTCAAAAGATTGGTTCCTTGCGATCATCTTGTATCTTGGTTTTTCAATGCAATTTTGGCATGTGTTCCAATTTTCAATCAGTTTATGTGATTTTTCGGTAAAACATTGCGTTTATTTGCAATATATTTGTAAATAAGAGCAACTACTGGGTGAAGATAAACATAAATCTTTTGTTTAACTAAATAAATGTATAAATGACACAAAATTATGTCACAAAATAGTATCCTTATAATAAAATTAATGTTTACAGCAATTACATTCAAAATGACTGTTGAAATATCGAATTTTTAAATGTGATTTACAGATACCGCAATAATAGGCAGGAAGCTATTTTCATTGTCCTATTATTGCGGTATATGCTTTTTCTCAAAAATATAGAACTATTATTCAAAATTAAATATCTATCATGTAACTACATCCATACTGAACTGATATACCCGCTGCATATAATTGGTTTGGTTCTAAACTTAAAAAATCACGCTTATGAAAATCCGTCCGTAGATAGAGGGACTGGTTAAAAATATAGGCTTTTCTTGATGCATCATTTAAAACTGTTCTTCCAACGATCAAAATCGTTTAGTTTTCAAAGAATTTATCTAGTACGGCTTGGGAATATTATAAACTTTCATCATCATCAATAATATCCATGGTAAATAGAGTTTTCGATTAACAATGAGCGTTTAATTCTCATACCGCAATAATAGGGAATACCGCAATAATGGGCAAATTACCCTAATGGGTAATTTTATTTCAACGTGCAATTAAGTTCGCAGCTTCCAAACTGAGCTGCGATCGCACTTTGGATTATGGCAAAAAATACAACATTGTACTGTGAAAATCGAAAGGGAGCAAGAGAAGAGAGAATCTCTCATTGTTATCCAACGAGGCTTGGTGCCGGTTGTGCAATATTATTATGCACCATCAGTAAATATAGCGCATTGCGCATATATCAAGCGCGATTAGAAGTGCGGGATTACGTGGGATCAATCTGGTGTCTTTATCGCACTCATTCAGCATGAGATGACGAATAAGTGCGGTGAAGACACTAGACCGATCCGATGTAACCCCGCACTTCTATTTACGATTTCGCACTTCAAGGGGGGCCCAGTTAGCATGCACTTTTGATTACTACTTTTATAATAGTTTTCAATCTCATGAAATAATTCTTCAGATGCATTTTGTCTTGCAATTATTTTCCAGCTTTCTTCTAAGCAATTTATCGAGCATAGTCATAAAAAAATCCTTTTGAATAATCTCGAAAGGCTCTCAGTTTATTAAAACAAATGAATGTTTATGCAAACTTAGACAAAAAGGATTCCAATTGATTTCTTAGAGTATTTGAGCAGGATAATTTGTGAGCCTGTCCAATAATACTTATGCTGAAAACTTAATTTGTACGAGTTTTGGTGTAGGTGAAATAGTTGTGTTTTGAAGCAAAAACTTAGGATTTTGATCAAAGACGAAGAGATACAATTTCATTTTGAAATTTTCGTTTGTGTTCTTAACTAGCTAATATTGTAAATGAATGTTTTACTGCTAAAACAATGCATGGAAATTTAGTTTATGACAGCTTTTTGGAAAACTCATTCCGGGAGTATTGAACTGCTTAAAAAATCTTTGTTCTATTTAAGCTAGCTCACATCAGCATATGTTGTTGGCAAAACAGCGATTTTTGGCTGTGCCGCTTTTGATAGCCTATTTAGCCCATTTTTAAGAATAGAACACTCACTTCAGAGTCTTAGGTGCCTGGCGAAGTAGACACGTTAAGCAAACCAAAAGTCTTTTTGAGTGTGGCATTTTACTTTCACTTTGTATCGTGTTTTACTCTGATCATCAATGAGGATTGACCATCCCGAGAAGACGGGGTCGGTTTTTGAACCGGTGAAAAATCTTTTGATGCGTTAATTTTTGTCAACTTTCAGGAGGTCTCAGCATTTGTTATTTCTTGGATGTATTCCAATAAAAATCAAAATGTTATTCCTCATACTGCAGGATTTTTTTGGTGTTTGGTGCTTTTCCTACGGGATTTATGATTCCATCGTTTCTTAGTTCAGTATTAGCAGATTTCAAATGGATTTGCTCTCGCTGTAGAGCTCTTTGTTTGAGATATCAATACATGAACCTCAACAACAAACTCAATTAACAAATCCTAACTGCGGTTTGGAACTAACTAAAGGTGAAATTCCACCTTTAAAGATAAGTAAGCAGTTTCGTTCAAAAAATCTTAATAGTATGGGACAAAAAACTCTCTACAGGGTGCTCGATTTGTGATCAAAACAAATTGGCCGTTTCAGAGCAATAATTCTCCACTCATCGGCACAGGCCACTTTTTTTCTTCAAAGATGCACAGTCAACATGAGAAGACAACACATAAACAATATTTTAAAATGTTTTTTTTTCTATATAATAGATTCTAAAATTTGGCCTCTCAAAATTTGTTGTAAAAAACTGAGCTGCCTTTTTACGACCATCACTGAGTTTTGAAAAATATTTGTACTAAATTTACTGCTTTTTAAGGGTAGAGCTCAATCTTTTGATAAACTATTTTTTTTTTTTAATTTACAGACGTTATTTTGTTTTAAAACGGAGTTCAATCGAATTTGAATAAATTTGGATATTATTCCAAATTAAGACTGCTTGTTGCCAAGTAATGTCTTCTATTGAAACATGGTTACTATTTTTATTTATTAATTAGAGAAAACTAAAATAAACGCTCAAATGTGAAAAAAAAAACTCTTCAGTGATATAGAAGCTTATAACTCTTATAATTTTTCATGAAATACATAAAATGAAAGGTGTTGTGAAAATTATACAGCTCATTTTTGAATTGTTATCGTTCGCAATAATCTTCAAATTGGTGAAACAAAAGCAAACAATTTTAAGTGAAATCCTAAATCAGGTCGGCCAAACCTTTTTGTGTCGCGGGTAAAATCTCAGAAGCGAAATACTGGGGTGGGTCGATTTTTCGCAACTTGTGAGTGAAAAATTTCTTTTGGAGGAATAAAAATAAATATAACTGCTGAAAGTCCTGCTCAATGTCCTGTGAAAATTTCTTCATTGCTGCTGTAATTGTCTTGTACAGGATTGTTTAAGAAGTTACTTAAGAATGCTGTTAAAAAACTTGCCATGCAATGATCAGAATTATGGCCACACAATTCCACCAGAAACTACCATCAAATTAGCGTCGATCATGCCCAGTATAATGTTGAATTTAAGCCTAGAAAGCTGTCCATGGTATTACAAGAATCTTTTTAATAATAATGTCAGGAATCCACCCAAATTTTCTGTAAAAAACCCTTCTTAGGATTTTCAACATAATCTATCCTATGACTCACATTTTTATGTTTTCTAGATATATTTACAGCTTACATCGGCCTTAAGACTCTTGACGAAAGGCACTCTTACCACAGACAAACAGACGTCACACTCTCATCATTGTCCATCGTCCACATTTTCAACGGTCGATTCAAAAATAAGGTAGGTGGTCAATCCGCCACACGCAGCGCTAGCATCGTTTTTGTTCGTGTTTGACGTTTACACACTATCGCCATCCGTTGGCCAAATTCACTGATTTTAGCATTGGGCGTACATACCCTCACGACTATGATTTTGAACGAGATTTGTTCTAAGTGTTACGTCAATTTGTCTTTGCTTTTAAGATTTGCAGTTAAATTTGTATTTGAACTTAAATAGTTTCACATATTGGATAAATTTCATAGTTTGTAATATTTTGCAATTATGCTACGAAGTAATCAAGTGCACGAAAACAGCACACAATTTGACACAGATAACATTTTCTGATAAGTAACCTTACTGAATCTTTACCAATTAAGACAGAGCTTCCACATCCGGCTGCCACATCATTTTGTGCGCCCTACGAAGGCCTTGAAAAGTCATACCAAGTCTAATTGAATAACTTGAAGTTAGAATAAATTTAAACTTTTCATTCAATTTCAAGGACTACGACAACTTTTTCTCCCCTAGACTTTTCTCAAAACAGAATTTCTATCTTAAATAAATTTTGGTGCTAAAATGGTAAAATTTTAACACCTAACTTACCGATTGGCTTTATTCTTATAGAATCTAGGACAATTTTGTTCAATTCGGATAAACTTTGAACAAATAGCTTTTGTAGAGTTATGACTGAAGTGATAGAACATATGTTGATATGTTGTTTCAGTAGTTCATTGGCAAAAATGTCAATTAATGAGCCTACAGTTCTTCTTTTCTCAATTTCTGTTCAGAAACACATTAGTTTACTGAAAATTATCGAGAGAACTTCCAATGTAATGACATGGAAGTGGAAATATTAGCTGACCAAGTAGCACTAGAAAGCAATGATTCATTGCAGCTTTAATTGGGTACCGTAAAATGGGGTGAAGTTGATCACTTTTGAGCGATTCTGTTCTATAATTTCTAGTAGGATGCATGTATTCTCATCCAAATATTTTTAAAACCTGTACTGGTTGGATGTTTATCGAATTATAGAAACGAAATTTTTACGAATTGTTATCATAATAACAAAAACATTTTTTAGGAATCAAAAAGTGGAATTTTTGATTCCGGGGTGAAGTTGATCAATTACTGTGACAAGGAAACATGTCACAGTAATTGATCAACTTCACCCGGAATCAAAAATTCCACTTTTTGATTTCTAAAAAATGTTTTTGTTATTATGATAACAATTCGTAAAAATTTCGTTTCTATAATTCGATAAACATCCAACCAGTACAGGTTTTAAAAATATTTGGATGAGAATACATAAAGAGACATGCTAACTACTAAGTTTGGGATCACTGATCCCGAATCAAGTCTCAAAAATCTTACAACTTGTGGATTAATCGATCAATTTTAGAATTGAAAGTTGTGAAATCCAGAATACACTAAATAAAACGCCTAAAGGTATGCAATTTTCTTTGAAATTGGCAACTCACTCACAAAAAGAACATTTTTATCTCTGAAAATGATTTTTTATCCTCAATGCAAACATAAAACTGGGTTCACAGAATATATATGGAATGTACGAAACAGTTTATTTAAATGATGTCTTTATATAGCCTTGGCAATATTCGAATGTTTGGGGTAGAACCCTTTAACAGTTCATCGAACATTTCCTTAAAAATCTGTTTCTTCCATGGTATAACTATATTGAACGACGAATCGAATTTAGAAACATCAAGAGCAGCAATCAGGTAATACGATATGACTCAACTTGTGATAATTGAAAACGGATAATAGCTCTCTTGGCAGTTCATACATGTGGGTACGGAAATGATCAACTTCTCCCCACTGATCAACTACACCCCGAATTACGGTATTCAATTTTGTGTTTTTGAGGTGGGATTGATTTTGAAATTCTTATGGAAGAATTGCCTGTAATATCGATAAATTTGCCCAAAGTTTACTTAAAATAAATTACCATATGAATTCCAATGATTTCTCAGGAGTTCATTTTGTGATTTTCACGGACTTCCTAAGTATTTCGTTTAAGATCTTCAAAAAATCAACGTAGAATTCTTCTAAGGGTAAACATGGAAGTTTCCTCCGAAATTCCTCCAAAAAATCAATTTCTGAAAGAATCTTCCAGATGTTTTTTCAAGAAAATCAGAAGGGCTCAATGATTTTTTCATCATTTTCTTAAAACTTTCATTACGGTTTTCGTTTACAATATCTTTGAGATTTCAACTATTATTTCCATCAGGAATTACTCCAGTGTTTGCTGCTTAGACTTCTTCAGAAAATATTCTAGGAACTACAGAGAAATTTCACAAAGATGCCTTCAAAGAATTCCCCCAATCATTTTCTCAGGAATACCACCAGAAAGAGATTAAGGATTTTTTTTTCAGAAATTATTGTTGAAATTTTTCAAACGAGATGATTGGATTTACTAGACTATTTACTGTAGTATTAGCTGTAGTGTGGAACCTCGGATGAACTTTTGAAGAAGCCATGGAGATTTTACTTGAAAAAATTAAAGAGAAATTGTTTGGAAGTACTACAGGAGTAATTTCGCATGCAATGTGGGAAAATCCTTAAATGATATTCTTTAAGAACTGTAGTTTTTTTTTCTAAAGATAACTCCTGTAGGAAACTTTGAAAAATCTTCTATAGTTATAACTGGGGAAATCAAAATAATCGAGAAGAGCGTTCTAGTACTCAATTTTGAAAAATATCCTCTAACCATCGCTTGAAACAAAGCTGGAAGATTTTTCGGGAGATTTGGTGAAGGAATCAAAGGAGACATTTCTGAAGGAGATTTTTTTATTTTCTTTTTTTTTTTTTTTAATAACGAGATTTTTAGCCCTGGGCTAGTTCATCTCGGGACCAACGGCTATACTTCCCTTCCGAAGGAAGTCGTCACTGAAAATTTTTAGTGACTATCTGGGGGATGGGATTCGATCCCAGGTCCTCGGCGTGAGAGGCATGTGTTCTAACCACTACACCAGGTCCGTCCCCTAATTGAAAGAATTTGTTTTGAAGTTTATAGAAGGAGGAACAAAATCAGGACATATTTTTGTTGAAAAATCGTCAATCCAATTTTTCCGAATATTCTAAAACAGAAGAAAGATGAGATTTATAATTTCTTAAATTTCGAGCTACAGATCATAATTTGGATAATAAAGTATCTCTATCTAGATTTTCAACAAAATTTTCCAACAATTTCTCTTTTTGAATTTAGTAATTCTTGTGAACTGTGCTTCAGCTTTACAATATAACAAATAATTATTTCTGGAGCCAGATCTGCGAAATAATTTGAATGCATCTGATTTGTTTCTTAAAGACGTGGAACACTCATCATCCCACCAAAAAGTTGGACGAGTTTTTTTATAATGCCAGGAACTATTTTTCTCTTCTGAGAAATTCGTAAACAGTTATTTAAAAGTTTTGAAAAAATATTATAATTTTCAATTGGAGAATCAGAATTAACAATATTCATCAAAGAACTAGAGATGAGATCAGAAAATTTCGACCAATTTACATTTTTACAGAGATCAGGAACACATGGTTCATGTATAACATTCCTGTGTTCAGAAGATTTTAATCCAATTAAAATAAGTAAATGATCACTACCGTTGGGATCATCAATAATTTTCCAAGAAGATTGCATTGATAAATTATTTGAACACAGGGATAAATCAACACATGAATGATTATTGGGAGGCACAGCAATCCTTGTAATCGATCCATCATTTAAAATACTCAACACACTGATAGTTAGTTGAAAATGTATCTCCACCGCGATCGGTAGCAATAAAACTAAATTGTGTATTTTTGCCAGTCAAAATAAAGTGTAGTTCAGTGACCTCTCAACCGTTGTTTACGTGGAAGTAGTGATCCCGATGTGATCGTATCACCGCGCACCTCCGTACGTTATATGTGCGTATACAACCGTCTATCTCAACTTCTTCGCTAGGGATGTACGTTCTATATTGCTTGAGTAGGCGATTCTTCACTATGTCATTGGCAGTGACCTCTCAACCGTTGTTTACGTGGAAGTAGTGATCCCGATGTGATCGTATCACCGCGCACCTCCGTACGTTATATGTGCGTATACAACCGTCTATCTCAACTTCTTCGCTAGGGATGTACGTTCTATATTGCTTGAGTAGGCGATTCTTCACTATGTCATTGGCATCGTTGCGATCTGACACGACTACGCGAATTTTACGTGTTTGTTGTGCAGAGCGATAATGCTTATGAAGGTCATTGGAGATTGTCGTGATGTATAATGGTTTTTCGATTTGTCGGAGGAACACTACATAAGGAGGCTTGGCTGTAACAGGGTATGCTCTGGCTCTCGGTGAATGCTCTGGATTTGCCACGTCAGGATTATCTTTTATGTCCGTCTCCATAGCCGCAACGGACTTACGGTCACTGGCGCTCACACACGCTACAAATTCTCAATAGGAATGAAACAATGGTACTTGTCTTTGTTAAACGATCTCTCAGCAGAGGAAACAATAGGCTTCACTTTCAATACCACAATCGAACACAGCTTTGCTAACACGACTGTTCTTGCCAAAAGCTAAATGTGAAATGCATGACAGATGGTTGATGACCAGCAGTCGATTTGAAATTTTGCCGTAAACCAGCAAACATTTTTACTTATCAACCGATAAACTTAAAACGAGAAAAAAAAATGTTCCGCTCGTTCCATTGACCTAACTGGCCAAGGAAAATTTAACCAACCAGCACATTTTTACAACATTTGAAGTACCGTATTTGGTATGTACTATATTCACTAATATACTAAGTATTGTAGAATTACTTAAGTGATTAATTCTAGGATAGCAACAATACCGGAACAGCAGACGGTACTTTGCCTATCCCTTTCCCTACTGGCGCAGAAATATGGTTTTGATGTTTGGTGTTGCTAAATAAATCCTTATGGCATGTTGCGCAATTGCATTTTATGTAATTTCCATAACAATGATAATGAAATGAACAATACCTAAATTTTGACCTGGCGACTCGAAATTGCTGGAAAGCAGCAAGAAATCCTACTTGAAAAACAAATAATCAAGTTCCGTAAAATGGGGTAACTTTGATAGTTTTTTTTCGAAGAAAACTTGGATATATATGCATGTCGATTCAAAGATTTTTAATTTTTATTTTTAAAACAAGTAGGGTAGGTGTACCAGTTATGGACATAATGGTTCCCTATTTCGCCATACGTGATTACTTGACTATCTTCACATTTTGGAAGGTTTTGTGTGTTGTAATAGTAAGAATTAAAGAATAATCTCGATGTTGAAACATTCAAATAGATTTAAAATGTGGAAGTTATTGAAATTTCACACATGGCCAAATAGGGAACCACTATGGCCATAACTGGTACACTTTCCCTACTGGCATCCTAGCTATCGATTTCAGTTGATAGATTGCCGAAAGATTCATTTTGAATAGGCATATAAATTTCCATATAATCAAAAGTCGGTTTTCTGTTTTGGGGTTACTTTGATAATGGAGCATAAATCAAACAAAATTGAATGAATTACGAACATTTATAGGGTATTGCATACCTCTAGTTTATCGTTATGTGAAAATTATTGACTTGGATTACAAAAATGGTCACAGTTTATAAAAATGGTTCTCGCTAAGAGATTTGAGACCATATTCAAGTTCTATTATAACTAGGCTGTCAAATATAAGTAACGAACTATTCAAAACTACTTCAAATAGTGATTGTAGAACAGGTTGTTCGTAAACGTGTCGAAATTGCTAAAGTTGCATCAATTTTTAATTTTCGTATATAAAGTCTCAAATGTTCTCGATTCAAATGAAAATAGCTCTGACATGAAGTGTTATACTAATATTCTTTACTTTTGCAATCGTTTTGCTTAACTGATTAACAGATGTTATCTTATTTCGTTTGGTATGTGATGGGTCCCGCACTATCAAAGTTACCCGCATTATCAAGGATACCCCGTTTTACGGTACTGAATAATCAGCAAATTCAAATAAATATTGCTGGATAGTCATCAAACCAGCTGTCACCTTGATGAAAATTTTATTTGTTGAAAGATCCATCAAATTTTGTTTTGCTGAATTTACCAGGGGAGTGAAATGAGCCAATAATTAGCTATCCAACATTGATTCAACATGGCGTCCAATGTCTTTGTTATGATTTTTTTGGGACTGACAAACATATGATTTTTTAGATAGGAGACATCAATGATACCTCACTGATGCGTAAAACTTCAACAAAATGTTGGAAAGAGAAAAAGCGTCATCGAATACGACGATTCAACGCAATATATTTAATTGCCAGAAACTAGCATTAGCAGCACATGAGCCGTATACTCGAAATCAGGAGCACGTTAAGGCAAACCGACCAAAAAGTGGGTACCAAAAACGATGTGAGGAAGAGCCGAAATATATGCAGGATGACAGTCGTGTCAGACCTCTGGAATTTACACACAAAAAAAAATCAGCAAAAATTTGCTGGTTAACAGCATTGAACATTTGGTGTGTAGTGCTGCTGTTGCGGTGCTACCTATGGTGGATCGTATGTGCCTCCAACCATCTTCAAGAGTGGCGGCGCCAAGCTGCTCTTCCGTTGGTATGGCCACTTTCAACTGCTGCGCGTAATCTTGGGCTACTTCTGAGTGGATATTCACGATATGTAATCATATATACGAGTAAAAGAATCCTCAATCCCGTGAAAATGAAGTTGGGCGTATTTCCCCGTTGGGACATATTACACCGAGATACCCTACAAAAGAATATCTCGAAATTGTTATCCGATATTTTAAAAGGATTGCTTATATTTCTTGAAACCTAATGTCTTTGCTCGAAAAATCTCTAAAAGGTGACGAAATGCGGAAAAAAAATTGGTGCCGGTGTGGTGGGTATGACGCCTAAACAATTCTTGTATAATCAAAGTTTTCATTTTAGAGATATTTGAAGTTTTAGATGCCTTACTTCAAACAAAATATCTCACAAAACGTTCATCTATTTTTTTTCTTTTCAAGAAATGTTATGCCTGGAATTGGAAGCTTCCTTATCCTACTTGTTAGAGTCCGCGGCTACAAAGCTTAGCCATGCTGAAGGTGGCTGTTCGATTCTCGGTCGGTCCAGGATCTTTTCGTAATGGAAATTTCCTTGACTTCCATGGGCATACAGTATCTGCCACACGAAATACGAATGCAAAAATGGCAAACTATGGCAAAGAAAGCTCGCTGTTAATAACTGTGGAAGTACTCATTGAACACTAAGCTGAGAAGTAATGTAGTTAGTAATGTCAATAACAGTGCCGGCAACGTCCTTAGAGGCCGTTGAATAAAAATTCGAAAATTGTCTTTCGTAATTAATGGACAGCCCCTTACGGGCATCGATGAAAGGAAGGAATGTTATTGTTCATCCCGATAAAATTCAGAAAGAGAACTTCGCTCAATTTCCTCTTCTATATCAACGAGCTTAAGGTAACACACGATAAACTCATCGTGGCATCCATGAACAATCTATATTTAAACTATCGTTGAAAAGAAAATATTTCTGTTTTACATCATATCGGTCATTCAGTGATCTATCGGATCATATGCTTGCTAACAACAGGCATGTTGATACATTTTAAGTTCATCTCTGTCCGGTAGAACGGGATTCATATCCCCAAATCTAAAAAAATGATTATTATCTATGGAAAGCAAACAGTTGCACCTTAAGGACCGCCAACACATTTTCAATCGGAAGGATTTTGGCGCCCTCGAACTGACAAATCCTCCGTTGTGGTGAAACTTCTCCCGTCGACGTGATGTCGGACTGTTTTCAAAAACAGGCAGAGCAATAACAGTTAGTTCGTTCAAAACTTCGCTTCGGAAGTCCTACCGGCGAACTCCAGTTTGGTGCTGCGAAGTCAATAATGTAACGTATATTGTCACCAGAGACCGAGATCACCTTTGCATCTCCATGATTTTCTCAGGAAGAGTTTCGTTAATGGGAGGGTTTAAAAGCTACATGATCAGGATTCAGCTCGGTACGTGATGCGATTGATGTAGCCTCACTTTTTGAAGTTGTCTATCAGTGCGACGGTTATGTGGGCCCCCAGATGGGCCCGCAGATCTTTTACGTGCTTTAAATTCTCCAGAAATAGCTTGGATAACAAGTCATGCAATGTCTCTGAACCAACATTGAAGCTTTATCATACGAAAAAAAAACTAGTAGCAAGTAAATCAGCCGATCACTGTACATTCTGGGTCGAATCCTCACCCTTATAGCATCAACGTGATGGATTTTACCATTTAGCATCACAAACAGAAGTAGGGACCGGCATCAAAGTGGCAATCTGTTGCACTTTGTTGTTGGGACGCGATTCAATCCAGCGTCGCGTCGTCGTCCTCGTTTTTGCTCATCGTTCATCGTGCATCGCCATTATTGTCGGTTTCAGTTGTTCGTTCGTCGTCATCGGCCAATGCGCATTAAGAAGCCACATCGCGCCATTCATCGAGTTTAGTTTCGCGCCAACCGTCGTCTCGTTCAGTGCTCTTACATTTTTGCTGTGTGTTCAAAACCTACCTCACTCGATTCGATTCCGATTATCGTCCCCCCGATCAGTGTCCCCATCGACGTGTGTGTGTGACAGTTAACCTCTTTGGTGGTGCTTTGAGTCAAAACCGCAATTATTTGCGTTTGTGAATAAGAACAAGTTCCTGTGAAGAACCTACGAAAAACCAAACAGAAACAATGGCCGTCAGTCGATTGTCGATGCTGAAATTCCTCGAGCTGGTTAGTACTCCAGGGATGGCTAATGGGCGTTGGGGAACCCAGTTGTGCCATTTCGGTTATCGCACAGGGCAGTCTGTTAATGGTCGGTATCTAGCCGCATGATTGCGGTGGTGGCGATGATAAGCCACCACAGACAGGTAGAGGTGTGTCGAGTTTAATCGATCCGTGAACGATGTGAGGATTTACTTTCAGATAAGATTGTGATTGGAACATTTCTAAGAAGTCTTTGAACTGATTTCGGTTTGTGATATTGCCGGGTTTAAACACCGGCGAATATAGCTATAAGCATAATGGGTCACATTAAGTGAATGCTTATTTCAAACCCATCAAATGGTATTTTTTTTTTGTTTAGAGAGACTTTACCCAGAAGGGGCATTCGTTTCTAATAATGGTATTACTTTTTAGTAATCCCCAGTAAAATTTCAATTTTTGTATAAGTACGACATTGCTAAACTGATAAAAATCATAGCAAATATAGGAATAACAAAATATCGTTCTGATATACGAAAAAGGCTCTTTTCTGGCTCGTAGATTTTTGCACCACCTTGCTTATTTAAAACTAAGAAAAGGTTTAAGTTCAATTTCAAAGGAGAATTAAAATGAAATAAATTTATACAATTAATCAGTGTATATATAATACATATCTAAATGTTTTGTAAATCATTTCTTTGGAAACAAATAATGCTAAAATATTCTTTAATGAATTCCTACAGGATTGTTCGTTCGCAGGTTTCATCGAGAATCATTCGTAATTCATAGTAATCATTCCTGGTATTACAAAAGCTAGTCCATATTGGTACAGCATACAACATGGCTGGCCTGAAAATGTGTTTAAAGATCGAAAGCTTGTTTCTTAAGAAAAAGTTTCGATTTTTATTAATAAGGAGATAGAGACATTTTACATGTTTGTTACATTTGGCTTGAATGCCCTCCAATGTGATTTTTGAAAGATAAATCTTATCTAGCATGAGCCCTAGATACTTAACTTCATCTGACCAATTGATTGGAACCCTCTCATCGTGACAACATGACAACTTGAAGGTTTCAAATAAAGGGCTTTTGGTATATGTGGGATTATTATTAATTGAGTTTTGGAAGCATAAGGAGACATCTTCTATTTTTTGCAAGTATAAAGAAAATATGTCCAAACTTTTTTGCAATCTACTACAGACGACACGCTGGCTTCGTCCTTTGGCGGAGAGGTCTGTGTCATCCGCAAGCAAAGATTTTTAAAATCCCTGAGGTAAGTCAGATGTGGACATATTGTATAATATTGGTCCCAAAATGCTGCCTTGAGGAACGCCAGCTCTTACAGGAAAGTCTTTCAGACTTGGAGTTCTGATAATTAACATGAAGTGTACGGTTTGAAAGATAACTTTGGATTATTCTAACGATTTATGTTGGAAATTTGAAGTTCTTTAATTTTACAATAAGTCTTCATGCCAAGCACTGTCGAATGCGTGCCATCATCGATCTACGTTATCTTCGATCAAGCGATAGGTATTTCCCAATTGGGACAGAGCCTGTTTCTCCAGTTCTGTGTTCTATTAGCACTTCTGAAGATATTCATTCCTCACCGATGTTGTTCAAGTATTCCAAGATGTCTTCAAGAATTCTACTTTAAATTTTGAAAATAAATTGACCTGGATGTCCACCAACTCTTTTCCCATGAATTCGTTTCATGGATTTCTCTGAGGTTTTTTGTGGCGTTTTCCAGTGGTTTCTTCTTGAGTTCCTTTACAGGTCTTTAAAGTAATTTCCTTCAGGAATTTTGATGAATCCATCTTTTACTTTTTTATAAAATATTTTCTAGAATTCCTTTAAATCTTTCCCCCGAATTCGTCCAACATTTCTAAATTCATGAATTATTTCAGCAATCCGAAAAACATTGAAAAACAAAAATCGTCATGCGTTTCTCCAGTAATTTCTTTAGAAATTTCTGTAGTAATTTCTCCAAAGATTAATTCAAGAATCATGTCAATGATTCCTCTAGTGATTGTTTCATATTGGCTTCTTTTCCAGAAATGTGTCTATCGAATTGGAAGTTTCAGAATTCATCTTTGCGATTTCTGCAGCAATTCTGCCATAAGTTTTCTAGAAATTTAATTTCTGCATTTATCATTAGTTTCTCTTAAGGATGTCTGCAGAAATTCCTGCAAGGACTTATAACTTTACTATTTTTTCCTCCAATTTTCAACATATTTTTCCACATGTACCAAATTCTATCATTTTTCAGATAATCATTTAATATTCCTAACGATAGATCTTGTACCGTGCTCTTCTAATTGCCGGATGCTTTGAAAGCCGGACCAATGGCCTTTTTCACGGCGTTTTCGAACTAAATTTCTCATACGACGTCTCCTACATTCTCCATGCATGGAATGATCGAAACAATATTTTTTTTGTGAATTAAGGCTTGGTGTTTTCAAATTTGTTTTTGGTATTTTGTCGCAATTGAAAGTTTTACGATTAAACAAGTGATATAAAAATAAATGTGGAATTGTGAAATATGTTTCTATAAAAAAAACCTGTACCGCAGAATGGAGATTTAATATATGTTTTCTGTGCTCCATATCATTGATTGGTGTTTTAGGCTCTATCCAAAACAATATTTTTTGGGCTCAGAAATCATGCTAAAATTGTCAAATAACTATAACCGGCCATATATGATACGTCACTTGTATTAGGAAATCAGCGATTCCTAATATAGAGAGAAACGTATTATTTTGTGTAACCCAACACACAGCAAAAAAAAATCTTTAAATTCACGCGACACAAACTTTTATGATAAATCATGTAACTGAATATTCAACCGATACATAATGTAAACTATCTCATTGCATTCGAAAATGCTTGCAATCTTGAGTGAACTGAACATTTCATGAACTTCTATCCAACATTCGCAATATTGCATGCTTTCTTGCATCTAGAAAGTGAAATTGCAAACAAGAATGCTCGGTTTACATGATCTTACGCTGATATTCTGTCATATATAATGCACATGGATGAATCGCCGGCTTGTCATTTGATGTGCATTATTTATGATTGAATTTTCAGCGTGGAAATCATGTAAACGAACTGTTTTGCATGCAACGTTCTTTAAGAGAAGACTTTTCGTGTTCAATATTTAGGATTGGCTGGCATGTTGGATATAATAGATGTGTTTGTAGGTTTTATCACTGAATAATACATGAGAAATGGCTTTTGCCATGATTTAAGCTAAAATTACGTTTACGTGTAATTCTAAGATTTTTTGGTGTGTAGTATTGAATAACGGTGTTAAATTTTTTGAACTTACTCTTCTGAAGTTTCTCCAAGCTCTTCGACAATTCTCAAGTGGTTTTTAAGGGTTCATGGCAGTGATTTCTTTTGGAATATCTTCGGAGATTTATTCAAGAATCAAACCGAGCATTCTGGAGTAATTTCTCCAATGATTATTGTCCCGGGATTATCTAGAAATTCTTTAATATATTTTTTCCCATGCGCAATTTGATGAAACTTCTAAATATTCTCCTGCAATCCCATTAAGAATTCTCTTAGGTATGTTCTAGAATTCTCTACAAGTTTCTTCAGGAATTTCTTCAAATATTCTTCCTGGTACCTTGAAGGAAATTATCCAAACATTCTTGTTACATTTTTTCAGGTTACATTTTTAAATTTCTTGAGGGGTTTCATCGAACTTCCCTGAGTGATTCCTCAAAGGAGCTCATCGATTTTTTTAAGTATTCTCAAAGAACATCTCTAGTGAATTCTCTACAGGGGAAAATCCAGTTAAATATTCTTGCAAGAATTTATTAAAACCCTTCCATGATTTCCGCAAGAATGTTTGATAATTGTTGCATTGATTATCATCGAAATACTTTTTCTTCTTCTTCTTCGCATTAAGTCCTCACTGGGACAGAGCCTGCTTCTCAGCTTAGTGTTCAATGAGCACTTCCACAGTTATTAACAGACAGCTTTCTTGCCAAAGTTGCCATCTTCGCATTCGTATATCGGCAGGTACGATGATACTCTATGCTCAGGGAAGTCAAGCAAACCGCCATTACGGAAAGATCCTGGACCGACCGGGAAATCGAACCCACACACCTTCAGCATGGCTTTGCTTCGTGGCCGCGGACCACTCGGCTAAAGAAGCCCATCATCGAAATTCATGCAAGTATTATTTCTTGAATCTACCAGCATTCCTTCAAAGTTTCCTAGCACACATTCTTCCTGCCATGGAATATTCAGAAGTTTGCAATACAAAGTTTTTGCAAATTTCTTCCTAGCTTTTTTTCAAGAATATCTTAACAAAAAAATTCCATAACATTTCCACATATTTTACAGGATTTCATCACCAACTTCTTCAAGAAATCATTCAGGGTGGGTTTGCTATAGAGATGGGTGATCTAATTTTGAAGCGAATCGTAGGTGATCACTCGCAAAAGTGATTCGGATTGATCGATTCAGTGACCATTAAAACAAAAACATTTCGCATAAGGATCGGAAATATGAAGTATTTGAATGAGAACATATTATATACAGCTACTATTTAAACATGTATTTTATACTTGGCTATGGAAGGTCTAACGCCAGAATATTATTCCTAGTAAATTTATACGCTCAACTTCAAATAATGGCGGTACAAGGTAAATCGTTACTCTTTTGAAAAGAGCCTTGATTCGTTCACTCATTTTCGAGAGTCGACTCTTTTGAATGATTCGTGAGTAAGTCTCCCATCTCTAGTTTGCTGAAGAAATTTTTTCAGAGATTCCAGAAAAAATGTTTCAGGAATTCTTACAAGGATACTTCTTCTAACCTCTGAATCTAGATTCTAGAAATATAAGGGTAGTGCGATTGTACATTGAAGATGGTGGAAAAAACAAGCTTCATCTGAGTGGTTCTCTGTGCAACATCACTATCTTGATTGATCACGAAATGTATGATCCGTCAGTTGATCGTTGATCGTATTGGATCGTTACAGTGATTATTGGTACATATATTTACTTCTCACATCCTTAAACTGGCGTCAGTTTCTTAATTGAGCAAGGCTTAAACTAAAACCCTCATCTGATTGGTCATTTTAAAAAAGTGTTTTCGAAGCAAAATTTCTACCTACTTTTTTAACTTATTCGTACTAATGCCCTGTTCAGCCCGTTCAGCCTAATAATCCATACGGCCTGACGTACTTTGCCCTAACGAACTTCAGCCTTCGGATTAATGAGCCAGTACCAAAAATTGTGGCAGTGCTTCGGAAAGTCTAAGCAAGACGGTTTATTTTCGAGACGCCGAGCAGTCTTTTTTTGGTTTCGTTTTTGTTTTTACTGGGCAGTGCTTCGGAAAGCCCAAGGATCAATCGTGTCTGGTTCACGTTGTGCAAGTATCATGATCAGTAAATCAATTGTCAACCAACACGCAGCAGCAAAGACATTATCCTCTCCTTGATCCTCTCCTATTTTGGTTGCAACAATTATATTGCGCAATAACAGTTTATCACCACTTGAACAAAATATGACAATGATCGCTCACTGTGTACCAAGCGATTTTCTAGGCTTTTTGTCGCAATTTTCCAGAATTTTGTCCGTGTGGGTAAACATCGCTACATTGTCGAACAACATCCATGAAACAAATTCGATTTTATGTTCAAAATAACTTATTAATCACGAGTTGAAAAGGTTGCAACAATGTTCCCCCCTGTGATTGTCATGATTTTTTTGATTGTGATAATGTGTGATAATCCACAGAAGTTGGGACAAACGATTGTAAGCGCGCCTGCTTTGTTGTTAGTTTTTCGTCTGCTTTGATCACAATTTGATTCACTGATCATGATGGATTACCAACTGGTGAGCTCGTTTCATTTTTTTTCATCCTCCATTTGCTTAACTTATGAACCGTTGCACGAGTTCACGAATTTGATCTTCGAGCTGTGCCATATTCATTCGTTTCCAAGGTCACATAAATAACACGGCACCGCTCAAACGTCAACGAGTTAACTCATGCATTGGTCCATCCAGCTTGGACATCACCAGAGCGAATTCAAGTTGACAGTTGTTCTTACATAGTCCGTATGCCTATCTACTTTTGATGCGATGCGAATGAATCTATTTGTGGATCTGACCCGACGTTGCCTCTTACACTCTACTACCGTCCAAAATGAAGTCCATCATTCCTTGCCGTTTGTCGATCGTCGTGTTATTCGGGGTCATTAGTGCATGTTCCCTCAGAGATCCTCTTCTGTTGTTAATTCGCTTTCAGAAGGCGATAGTGTTGGACGGGTGAAGTTCGTTTACTTTTCAAGCGGACTTACGTAGAATTTTTTGTGGAGGAGGCTGTGAATCAAACTCATCCCATCAGCTTATGAAGCGAACGTGTTGTCTAGCTTTTAAATATTAGGGGCAAAATGAACATACGAGTAGATCTGTGCGCCGAAATATTGTTATTCGGGAAAGGAAGGAATGTAAATGAGAGAGCCGTTGCTACTAGAAAACCGGAGAAACTTCAGAATTTACCCACAGCTACCTTGGAAGTGGAAGTGTTTTTTCTTAATTCTTTATTAGTATCATTCGAGACATTAGATTCATTTCTTATATCTAGGTGTTCTGTATTATTAGACAACACTATCATCCTAATTTGGTAACACTAAATTAAGCATTTATTAACAGTTTGTTAACAACATATTATATTTCATTTGCCGTAGCATTTTGGAAGTTTTATACAGGCGAGTTGTTTTTACCTGCTTATAAGAGAGAAAGAAAAGCTTTGAATTTACTTAATCTAACTAAGCCTAATATATAATGCATTAATCGTGGCAATAGAAGATTGTAACGATTTTTATCTAATATTATTAATAATTTGGATTATTTGATATTCTATGTAACTCATTAGTACTGTATCAGGGAGGGAGCTTCAGAATCATTTTTTAAATGTTATTCTGAGTCCTCTACAGAGCTTTCTTCCTGGAATTACAACAGCTAGTCCATATGGGTACAGCATACAACATAGCAGGACTGAAAACTTGTTTGAAGATCAAAAGCTTGTTCTTAAGAAAAAGTTTCGATTTTCTGTTGATAAGTGGATACAGACATTTAACATATTTTTTACATACGGCTGGAATGCCCTCAATGTGAAATGTTTATCTAGCGTGAGCCCTAGATACTTAACTTCATCTGACTAATGTATTGGAACCCCTCTCATAGTAACAACATGTCTACTTGAAGGTTTCAAATAAAGAACTTTTGGTTTATGTGGGAATATTATAAGTTGAGTTTTGGAAGCATTAGGAGAAATCTTCCATTTTTGCAAGTATGAAGAAAAAATATCCAATTTTTTTTGCAATCGACTACAGATGATACGCAGGCTTCGTCCTTTGGCGGAGAGGCCTGTGTCATCCGCAAACAAAGACTTTTGACATCCCTGAGGTAACTCAGGTAAGTCAAATGTGACCCAATTGTATTATAATGGTCCGGAAATGCTGCCGAGGGGAACACCAGCTCTTACAGGAAGTCTATTAGACTTGGAATTCTGATAATTAACCTGAAGTGAATGATTCAACAGATAGCTTTGGATTATTCTTACAATATATGTTTGAAAATTAAGGGGTTTTAATTTCACAATCAAGTCTTCATGCCAAACACTGGCGAATGCGTGCCATCATCGATCTACGTTATCTTCGACCCCAATTGGGATACTTCCCAATTGGGACAGAGCTTGTTTCTCAGTTCTGTGTTCAATTAGCACTTCCGAAGATAGTAATTGGTAGCTTTCTTCGCCAATTGACCATTTTTGGAGTTTGTCAATCGCGTGTCTAGTACGAAGGCCAACTATTCCTTGTGAAGTCGAGAAAATTTTGAGCCCATATATATCCAAGTACGGGAAGAGATTGAATTCGCCACTCTCAGCATGGTCTTTCTCAATAGATGAGCGTTCCGCGCTATGTCTATTTTGGCTACAGTTTCGAATCGTCGTAATAAGAACAAGAGATGCTTTCTTAATTGCTACATCTGTATGTCTCTGCACTCTGTGAAATCCATACGCGTCGTGTATTTAACGCCTGTTAGCAAAGACTCCCGATTGGAACCCGCTGCCGATGAGTTAAGTGTTGGCCTTTGTCGCTTATCTGCTCCAAACCATACGTTTACATTGTGGCAATTCGACACACCTTGTTGAATTAATGTGTTCTCCTGCGGTTAGTCGCAGCCAACCATGCTGCTATCTCCATCCAACTGCATTCGCGTGTCGGATGTTTGTGTTTGATAGATAGCTTTTTTTTTTCGAAAACTGATAATAATCTAGATGATCTATATTGCCAGCAAAAACGATTGTTCTTGTCAATTTTAGGAAGATAATGGAACCATGCGATGGGTACAGACGGGTAGGGAGACAGATGCTAAACAAGAATTATGAACAAAATACTGAGAGAATTATGAAATGAATCCAGAGTTTTTAAATTAATCCAGAGAGGATTCTAAAATGAATTTTGATAATGATAAATCTTTCGTTTATAACAGTGTAATATTAAAACTTTTGGGAATTTTTTTCACTATAAATCGAAAGATAATGTGCTAGCGTTTCATACAAAATCTCAATAGAGAAGGTTAATCAGACATAGTTATTGATTAACGATATAGTAAACAAAGGCGTCTATAAGGGCATTGGTGAGTCGCTGACTGGCAATTGAAATTGTCATGTCTTTTTATCTCTGACTTCCAATTGGATAGTTATTTCATCTAGAAAGTAGTTTGTCATTAACAATTGGATACAAGAGTATTAAGAAGTAACTAACTTGACAGTTTTTAGTATACAATGTACGAAATACACCGTTACCACGCAACGCAACGCAACGAGACAGTAAACAAAGAGAGCATCTTGATTTAAGATAGGTTCTTTTTAAAAGTTACGCGAGAATTCTGCATTAATTTTGAACAGAATTCGGAGATGAAGTGTTTTCAGAAAACTAAGCTGAATAGTAGGGTTTGCCTATGTCTCAGAATTATTTTATACGCATTTTCCCCTCATTCTACGTCGTCAAACGTGTCTATCCTCGTAAAGTAGACAAGCATCGTCGCGTCACCAAGACGCCAAAATATTTTCCTTCTCCTACCAAGAAAACCATCGCCCCAAATCGCAGCATCAAGACAAAACATCCTCCCGCATCGGGCAGAATGAAAACGATCATAGTAACCGGTGGTTAACCCTCTAATATCCAAAGGTTTATTTTCGATCTAAATATCATTTCTCGCCATCTTAAATCGATCCAAGCATATTTTCGGCAATCAAGATGAATCTGCGTTCGGTTAAAAACCTCTTAAGGATGGAAAAAACCCTTTTGGCAATGTTTTGTTTTCAAACATGAATTTTGGTTTTAGATTTTATAATTTTTGTTTATAAGAATCCTCATTCTTCAGATAATTTATTTTCGACAATAATAAGAATTTGAGTTTTTATGGTACTCTAAATATTTCAATGTTTCAATTTTTGCTGCAACAAATTTCTTTTCCGTGTAGCCAACGGAAAAAAAAAAGATTTCTAACTTTAAAAATTTGATTGTGGAAAAACGTAAAATGTACAATTTTTTAATTACACATAAAAATAGTCCCAGTCATTTTGTAATTTAAAACGTTAAAATTTCAATCATTTTTCAAAAATAAAAACAAGTTCTTCAAAATCATAAAATGCTTCCTTAATGCGTGTTATGGTCCAAGGTCTTAGCAAAAAATAAAATCAATTTGTTTTCCAAGCTACGAAAACATACACATTATTCCAAAAGATACATACCCCGTCTAAAGACGAGGTTCGGCATTAGAGGGTTAAGGAAGCATTGGCTTCGCGTATGACAGGACTACGTCATCCTTATTTCTGTTGCTTCCGTTAAAGTCGGGGTCTTCGTCGCCGTTGCCAGCATCCCCACACAAGTTTTATTGCCAGTTCTCTTCTTCGTGAAGTCCTGAAGGCCACCCAGCGAGATGACAACATTGGCGTGCCGCGGTCCGG
>NW_018734817.1:0-68860 GCF_002204515.2 Aedes aegypti
TCAGGAACAAGCTCAGTACGGAACAAGTCCATTAAGGTTTGATCCACCAGTCCCTCTCGATTATGAGATTCAGGTTCAGTTGTTTCAGTGTGGAAATACTGCTTCAGGAGGTTCACCACATCAACAAGCATTTCTTGAGGAAGCTTTCTGTTTCCCCCGAATCCCTAACCTGATTCAAAAGAAGGACTATCCGATGACCGAAATGCAAAAGCTTTGCTTGTCCCCTCACCCTTAAGTTTTTCATTCTGTTGTAGGCCTGCCGACAATTCGTCGAAATTTTGTCGACAAAAACTGTATTGTCTCCTCCCAGTTCACCTGTAATTCCACTGCTATTTGATTCTTATCCTCTTTCTCCAGCTTTAGGTGATCCCTAAGACTCCTACGCTTTCTAGAGTAGGTGGGATCATCCCGAATAACGATCGAGCGAATTTTCAACTCGAAGTCCAACTCCTCAGCGATAAGTGGTCCACCCTTAAGCTGTGGTACCACCCGAATCTTTCAACAGCGTGTGTGAATTGGATTTCCAGTGATTCAGCCATTTCTCACTTGAGAATAAACAACAAAATCGAAAAAATGCTTATAAATAAAAATTCAATCAAAAAATATTTACAAAAATTTTAAACCTACCATAAACTAAATCAAAAGCTACTTTTTGCTTAAAAATGCAAAAAAAGTAACAAAAATCAGAGCTTATTTCTAAAAAGAAATTGAAAAAATGTACAAAAAGCAAAAAATTTCAAATAAATTAAGCATATATTTATGCTTTATCATTAAGCTAGGCACTAATAAATTAAAAAATAAAAAAAATAAAATAAAATAAAAATTAAAAATTATAATTTTGGACCACTGTGTAAGACACAAAAACATTTAAAAATAAAAAAAATAATAAATAAAATTAAAAAAATAATAATTTTGAACCATGTGTAATATAAATTTCACTAATTATTTATTTAACTCTACTATTCAGATTAATTTATTCTTTTGCTATAAAGAGATAACAAGGTTAATTTGTAAAGATGAATTGAAAGGAAAAGAACGACTTACAGCAGCAGTTATCATCATCCGAACGATTCCACGAAAGAAAACACTTTCACTTATCCCTTTCTTATCCGATACAACTGAATACAATAAATCCTGTATAATAGAACAATTGGAATAAAGGATTCCAATTCCTCCCGGAGCTTATCTGAAAAGGGTTCACTTCAGTATTGAAGTGGAAACCTTTTCTTATTGTTTTTGTTGGGCGCCAATTGTTAGAGATTCTTTAGGTTGGGAACCACTATTGTCCCCAACCGGGCTTTTCCTGGGCCTCAGGGTCGTTTATAAAATTGCTCCAAGAGGAAATTGGGGGTATGGCGGAAAAACTTCCCTTTAAAAAAAACCTGGACGTAGTCCTACGTCAAAATTTATTACTCAAAGAGACAAAACAAAATGGGAGGAAATTCATGGCTTTGCTATCAATTAAAAAAAAGATTCAATAGGTAATCAGATTCATTTTAATTAGAGCGCATTTTGAATTTTAACAAATACAGGCAAATTGGAAGGAAAAAGGGATGTCTTGCTACATTACCAACAGCTTCTTAGGGGGCCTGAACCGTCTATCAAGGCGTTGTGGGTCTCGGCACTATTCACCGCACGGTTGGCTTCGTTCCTGATGTCCTCAATGGCGGTCGCAATCATCGGGCGGGTCAATCTTCAGCTGATAGGTCGTCAAACAGCCAGCCGGGCCAAACGCGCACAGGGCACACCGGAGACTTCTTCACTTTCACACGGCTGGCTACACACCGGTCACCAAAATCGCGATGAACATGCACAATCTTTGCCGGAAGAACTTTATCCGGTTTAGCGACACACGGAAGGCTTTCAGGTCACCACTTGGCTTTTCCGTTCACTGTGGAGGAAAGAAAGAGAGCGAATAAAGCGCGCACTACTTTCTCGTGAAATTCGTTCACCTATTGACTGTTTAACGAGAAACTTGCCGACGATCGACGCGCCACCATAATTCATATAACGGTGGGTATTACAACTAACTTGAGGTGATGATTTCGCAATTTGGAGGTTAAAATCACCTCCAAACACTAGCGATTTGCGGTGGGATGTTGACGTTTGATCACGAAATTAGAGACCGTTCGTCTGTTGACAAACGGTTTTATTAGATCGCTGTGTCGAATCGCTACCAACGTCTGACAGTTTGTCGCTGGTAGCGGTGGTGTGTAGTAGTAGACGAATGGGAATAGGGATGGTAGTAGAATGGGAATAGGGATGGGGATGTTCATGTTGGTTTATTTCGATGTTTTTTTTTTGTATAATCATTTTTTTGTAATTTTCATTTTATTTAGGTATAAGTATTTCAATTTCAAATTTTAATTCATATTATTTTAACAGCCGTAATTTTAATACAAATGATAATAATAATAAGGGTAGTAATAAGAAAAATAATAATGACAAGGATAATAATAAGAGCAATAATTAGAATAATATAGAATAATAAAATATAAGAATAATAATGAACAGAAAAAACTATTTTCAGGAATATTTACAAAAAGACAAATGTAACCCTTTTGAGAGGTTACAAAGGCTAAGGTTTTGCCAGAGTTGAAATGTGATGAACCCAGCACACGGAAAGTTAGCTGGGATCCAGACGAAGCGATTGAGGCTAAGAAATCGAAAATCCGTTGATATTTACTCAACTTTTTCGGAAATCTACGGATTTTTATAATTTTAATGGATTTTCAAGCATGGGTCCCACTAAAAGTTGGAGGCTAAGGTTTTGGCAGAGTGAATTGATAAACCCAGCACACGGAAAGTTAGCTGGGATCCAGACGAAGCGATTGAGGCTAAGAAATCGAAAATCCGTTGATATTTACTCAACTTTTTCGGAAATCTACGGATTTTTATAATTTCATTGGATTTTCAAGCATGGGTCCCACTAAAAGTTGGAGGCTAAGGTTTTGGCAGAGTGAATTGATAAACCCAGCACACGGAAAGTTTAGCTGGGATCCAGACGAAGCGATTGAGGCTAAGAAATCGAAAATCCGTTGATATTTACTCAACTTTTTAGGAAATCTACGGATTTTTATAATTTTATTGGATTTTCAAGCATGGGTCCCACTAAAAGTTGGAGGCTAAGGTTTTGGCAGAGTGAATTGATAAACCCAGCACACGGAAAGTTAGCTGGGATCCAGACGAAGCGATTGAGGCTAAGAAATCGAAAATCCGTTGATATTTACTCAACTTTTTCGGAAATCTACGGATTTTTATAATTTTATTGGATTTTCAAGCATGGGTCCCACTAAAAGTTGGAGGCTAAGGTTTTGGCAGAGTGAATTGATAAACCCAGCACACGGAAAGTTAGCTGGGATCCAGACGAAGCGATTGAGGCTAAGAAATCGAAAATCCGTTGATATTTACTCAACTTTTTAGGAAATCTACGGATTTTTATAATTTTATTGGATTTTCAAGCATGGGTCCCACTAAAAGTTGGAGGCTAAGGTTTTGGCAGAGTGAATTGATAAACCCAGCACACGGAAAGTTAGCTGGGATCCAGACGAAGCGATTGAGGCTAAGAAATCGAAAATCCGTTGATATTTACTCAACTTTTTAGGAAATCTACGGATTTTTATAATTTTATTGGATTTTCAAGCATGGGTCCCACTAAAAGTTGGAGGCTAAGGTTTTGGCAGAGTGAATTGATAAATCCAGCACACGGAAAGTTAGCTGGGATCCAGACGAAGCGATTGAGGCTAAGAAATCGAAAATCCGTTGATATTTACTCAACTTTTTAGGAAATCTACGGATTTTTATAATTTTATTGGATTTTCAAGCATGGGTCCCACTAAAAGTTGGAGGCTAAGGTTTTGGCAGAGTGAATTGATAAACCCAGCACACGGAAAGTTAGCTGGGATCCAGACGAAGCGATTGAGGCTAAGAAATCGAAAATCCGTTGATATTTACTCAACTTTTTAGGAAATCTACGGATTTTTATAATTTATTGGATTTTCAAGCATGGGTCCCACTAAAAGTTGGAGGCTAAGGTTTTGGCAGAGTGAATTGATAAACCCAGCACACGGAAAGTTAGCTGGGATCCAGACGAAGCGATTGAGGCTAAGAAATCGAAAATCCGTTGATATTTACTCAACTTTTTTAGGAAATCTACGGATTTTTATAATTTTATTGGATTTTCAAGCATGGGTCCCACTAAAAGTTGGAGGCTAAGGTTTTGGCAGAGTGAATTGATAAACCCAGCACACGGAAAGTTAGCTGGGATCCAGACGAAGCGATTGAGGCTAAGAAATCGAAAATCCGTTGATATTTACTCAACTTTTTAGGAAATCTACGGATTTTTATAATTTATTGGATTTTCAAGCATGGGTCCCACTAAAAGTTGGAGGCTAAGGTTTTGGCAGAGTGAATTGATAAACCCAGCACACGGAAAGTTAGCTGGGATCCAGACGAAGCGATTGAGGCTAAGAAATCGAAAATCCGTTGATATTTACTCAACTTTTTAGGAAATCTACGGATTTTTATAATTTTATTGGATTTTCAAGCATGGGTCCCACTAAAAGTTGGAGGCTAAGGTTTTGGCAGAGTGAATTGATAAACCCAGCACACGGAAAGTTAGCTGGGATCCAGACGAAGCGATTGAGGCTAAGAAATCGAAAATCCGTTGATATTTACTCAACTTTTTAGGAAATCTACGGATTTTTATAATTTATTGGATTTTCAAGCATGGGTCCCACTAAAAGTTGGAGGCTAAGGTTTTGGCAGAGTGAATTGATAAATCCAGCACACGGAAAGTTAGCTGGGATCCAGACGAAGCGATTGAGGCTAAGAAATCGAAAATCCGTTGATATTTACTCAACTTTTTAGGAAATCTACGGATTTTTATAATTTTATTGGATTTTCAAGCATGGGTCCCACTAAAAGTTGGAGGCTAAGGTTTTGGCAGAGTGAATTGATAAACCCAGCACACGGAAAGTTAGCTGGGATCCAGACGAAGCGATTGAGGCTAAGAAATCGAAAATCCGTTGATATTTACTCAACTTTTTAGGAAATCTACGGATTTTTATAATTTTATTGGATTTTCAAGCATGGGTCCCACTAAAAGTTGGAGGCTAAGGTTTTGGCAGAGTGAATTGATAAACCCAGCACACGGAAAGTTAGCTGGGATCCAGACGAAGCGATTGAGGCTAAGAAATCGAAAATCCGTTGATATTTACTCAACTTTTTAGGAAATCTACGGATTTTTATAATTTTATTGGATTTTCAAGCATGGGTCCCACTAAAAGTTGGAGGCTAAGGTTTTGGCAGAGTGAATTGATAAACCCAGCACACGGAAAGTTAGCTGGGATCCAGACGAAGCGATTGAGGCTAAGAAATCGAAAATCCGTTGATATTTACTCAACTTTTTAGGAAATCTACGGATTTTTATAATTTTATTGGATTTTCAAGCATGGGTCCCACTAAAAGTTGGAGGCTAAGGTTTTGGCAGAGTGAATTGATGAATCCAGCACACGGAAAGTTAGCTGGGATCCAGACGAAGCGATTGAGGCTAAGAAATCGAAAATCCGTTGATATTTACTCAACTTTTTAGGAAATCTACGGATTTTTATAATTTTATTGGATTTTCAAGCATGGGTCCCACTAAAAGTTGGAGGCTAAGGTTTTGGCAGAGTGAATTGATAAATCCAGCACACGGAAAGTTAGCTGGGATCCAGACGAAGCGATTGAGGCTAAGAAATCGAAAATCCGTTGATATTTACTCAACTTTTTAGGAAATCTACGGATTTTTATAATTTCATTGGATTTTCAAGCATGGGTCCCACTAAAAGTTGGAGGCTAAGGTTTTGGCAGAGTGAATTGATAAATCCAGCACACGGAAAGTTAGCTGGGATCCAGACGAAGCGATTGAGGCTAAGAAATCGAAAATCCGTTGATATTTACTCAACTTTTTAGGAAATCTACGGATTTTTATAATTTTATTGGATTTTCAAGCATGGGTCCCACTAAAAGTTGGAGGCTAAGGTTTTGGCAGAGTGAATTGATAAATCCAGCACACGGAAAGTTAGCTGGGATCCAGACGAAGCGATTGAGGCTAAGAAATCGAAAATCCGTTGATATTTACTCAACTTTTTAGGAAATCTACGGATTTTTATAATTTTATTGGATTTTCAAGCATGGGTCCCACTAAAAGTTGGAGGCTAAGGTTTTGGCAGAGTGAATTGATAAATCCAGCACACGGAAAGTTAGCTGGGATCCAGACGAAGCGATTGAGGCTAAGAAATCGAAAATCCGTTGATATTTACTCAACTTTTTAGGAAATCTACGGATTTTTATAATTTTATTGGATTTTCAAGCATGGGTCCCACTAAAAGTTGGAGGCTAAGGTTTTGGCAGAGTGAATTGATAAATCCAGCACACGGAAAGTTAGCTGGGATCCAGACGAAGCGATTGAGGCTAAGAAATCGAAAATCCGTTGATATTTACTCAACTTTTTAGGAAATCTACGGATTTTTATAATTTTATTGGATTTTCAAGCATGGGTCCCACTAAAAGTTGGAGGCTAAGGTTTTGGCAGAGTGAATTGATAAATCCAGCACACGGAAAGTTAGCTGGGATCCAGACGAAGCGATTGAGGCTAAGAAATCGAAAATCCGTTGATATTTACTCAACTTTTTAGGAAATCTACGGATTTTTATAATTTCATTGGATTTTCAAGCATGGGTCCCACTAAAAGTTGGAGGCTAAGGTTTTGGCAGAGTGAATTGATAAATCCAGCACACGGAAAGTTAGCTGGGATCCAGACGAAGCGATTGAGGCTAAGAAATCGAAAATCCGTTGATATTTACTCAACTTTTTAGGAAATCTACGGATTTTTATAATTTTATTGGATTTTCAAGCATGGGTCCCACTAAAAGTTGGAGGCTAAGGTTTTGGCAGAGTGAATTGATGAAATCCAGCACACGGAAAGTTAGCTGGGATCCAGACGAAGCGATTGAGGCTAAGAAATCGAAAATCCGTTGATATTTACTCAACTTTTTAGGAAATCTACGGATTTTTATAATTTCATTGGATTTTCAAGCATGGGTCCCACTAAAAGTTGGAGGCTAAGGTTTTGGCAGAGTGAATTGATAAATCCAGCACACGGAAAGTTAGCTGGGATCCAGACGAAGCGATTGAGGCTAAGAAATCGAAAATCCGTTGATATTTACTCAACTTTTTAGGAAATCTACGGATTTTTATAATTTATTGGATTTTCAAGCATGGGTCCCACTAAAAGTTGGAGGCTAAGGTTTTGGCAGAGTGAATTGATGAATCCAGCACATGGAAAGTTAGCTGGGATCCAGACGAAGCGATTGAGGCTAAGAAATCGAAAATCCGTTGATATTTACTCAACTTTTTAGGAAATCTACGGATTTTTATAATTTCATTGGATTTTCAAGCATGGGTCCCACTAAAAGTTGGAGGCTAAGGTTTTGGCAGAGTGAATTGATAAATCCAGCACACGGAAAGTTAGCTGGGATCCAGACGAAGCGATTGAGGCTAAGAAATCGAAAATCCGTTGATATTTACTCAACTTTTTAGGAAATCTACGGATTTTTATAATTTCATTGGATTTTCAAGCATGGGTCCCACTAAAAGTTGGAGGCTAAGGTTTTGGCAGAGTGAATTGATGAATCCAGCACACGGAAAGTTAGCTGGGATCCAGACGAAGCGATTGAGGCTAAGAAATCGAAAATCCGTTGATATTTACTCAACTTTTTAGGAAATCTACGGATTTTTATAATTTCATTGGATTTTCAAGCATGGGTCCCACTAAAAGTTGGAGGCTAAGGTTTTGGCAGAGTGAATTGATAAATCCAGCACACGGAAAGTTAGCTGGGATCCAGACGAAGCGATTGAGGCTAAGAAATCGAAAATCCGTTGATATTTACTCAACTTTTTAGGAAATCTACGGATTTTTATAATTTCATTGGATTTTCAAGCATGGGTCCCACTAAAAGTTGGAGGCTAAGGTTTTGGCAGAGTGAATTGATAAATCCAGCACACGGAAAGTTAGCTGGGATCCAGACGAAGCGATTGAGGCTAAGAAATCGAAAATCCGTTGATATTTACTCAACTTTTTAGGAAATCTACGGATTTTTATAATTTCATTGGATTTTCAAGCATGGGTCCCACTAAAAGTTGGAGGCTAAGGTTTTGGCAGAGTGAATTGATAAATCCAGCACACGGAAAGTTAGCTGGGATCCAGACGAAGCGATTGAGGCTAAGAAATCGAAAATCCGTTGATATTTACTCAACTTTTTAGGAAATCTACGGATTTTTATAATTTCATTGGATTTTCAAGCATGGGTCCCACTAAAAGTTGGAGGCTAAGGTTTTGGCAGAGTGAATTGATAAATCCAGCACACGGAAAGTTAGCTGGGATCCAGACGAAGCGATTGAGGCTAAGAAATCGAAAATCCGTTGATATTTACTCAACTTTTTAGGAAATCTACGGATTTTTATAATTTCATTGGATTTTCAAGCATGGGTCCCACTAAAAGTTGGAGGCTAAGGTTTTGGCAGAGTGAATTGATGAATCCAGCACACGGAAAGTTAGCTGGGATCCAGACGAAGCGATTGAGGCTAAGAAATCGAAAATCCGTTGATATTTACTCAACTTTTTAGGAAATCTACGGATTTTTATAATTTCATTGGATTTTCAAGCATGGGTCCCACTAAAAGTTGGAGGCTAAGGTTTTGGCAGAGTGAATTGATGAATCCAGCACACGGAAAGTTAGCTGGGATCCAGACGAAGCGATTGAGGCTAAGAAATCGAAAATCCGTTGATATTTACTCAACTTTTTAGGAAATCTACGGATTTTTATAATTTCATTGGATTTTCAAGCATGGGTCCCACTAAAAGTTGGAGGCTAAGGTTTTGGCAGAGTGAATTGATGAATCCAGCACACGGAAAGTTAGCTGGGATCCAGACGAAGCGATTGAGGCTAAGAAATCGAAAATCCGTTGATATTTACTCAACTTTTTAGGAAATCTACGGATTTTTATAATTTCATTGGATTTTCAAGCATGGGTCCCACTAAAAGTTGGAGGCTAAGGTTTTGGCAGAGTGAATTGATAAATCCAGCACACGGAAAGTTAGCTGGGATCCAGACGAAGCGATTGAGGCTAAGAAATCGAAAATCCGTTGATATTTACTCAACTTTTTAGGAAATCTACGGATTTTTATAATTTCATTGGATTTTCAAGCATGGGTCCCACTAAAAGTTGGAGGCTAAGGTTTTGGCAGAGTGAATTGATGAATCCAGCACACGGAAAGTTAGCTGGGATCCAGACGAAGCGATTGAGGCTAAGAAATCGAAAATCCGTTGATATTTACTCAACTTTTTAGGAAATCTACGGATTTTTATAATTTCATTGGATTTTCAAGCATGGGTCCCACTAAAAGTTGGAGGCTAAGGTTTTGGCAGAGTGAATTGATGAATCCAGCACACGGAAAGTTAGCTGGGATCCAGACGAAGCGATTGAGGCTAAGAAATCGAAAATCCGTTGATATTTACTCAACTTTTTAGGAAATCTACGGATTTTTATAATTTTATTGGATTTTCAAGCATGGGTCCCACTAAAAGTTGGAGGCTAAGGTTTTGGCAGAGTGAATTGATGAATCCAGCACATGGAAAGTTAGCTGGGATCCAGACGAAGCGATTGAGGCTAAGAAATCGAAAATCCGTTGATATTTACTCAACTTTTTAGGAAATCTACGGATTTTTATAATTTCATTGGATTTTCAAGCATGGGTCCCACTAAAAGTTGGAGGCTAAGGTTTTGGCAGAGTGAATTGATGAATCCAGCACACGGAAAGTTAGCTGGGATCCAGACGAAGCGATTGAGGCTAAGAAATCGAAAATCCGTTGATATTTACTCAACTTTTTAGGAAATCTACGGATTTTTATAATTTCATTGGATTTTCAAGCATGGGTCCCACTAAAAGTTGGAGGCTAAGGTTTTGGCAGAGTGAATTGATGAATCCAGCACACGGAAAGTTAGCTGGGATCCAGACGAAGCGATTGAGGCTAAGAAATCGAAAATCCGTTGATATTTACTCAACTTTTTAGGAAATCTACGGATTTTTATAATTTCATTGGATTTTCAAGCATGGGTCCCACTAAAAGTTGGAGGCTAAGGTTTTGGCAGAGTGAATTGATGAATCCAGCACACGGAAAGTTAGCTGGGATCCAGACGAAGCGATTGAGGCTAAGAAATCGAAAATCCGTTGATATTTACTCAACTTTTTAGGAAATCTACGGATTTTTATAATTTCATTGGATTTTCAAGCATGGGTCCCACTAAAAGTTGGAGGCTAAGGTTTTGGCAGAGTGAATTGATGAATCCAGCACATGGAAAGTTAGCTGGGATCCAGACGAAGCGATTGAGGCTAAGAAATCGAAAATCCGTTGATATTTACTCAACTTTTTAGGAAATCTACGGATTTTTATAATTTCATTGGATTTTCAAGCATGGGTCCCACTAAAAGTTGGAGGCTAAGGTTTTGGCAGAGTGAATTGATGAATCCAGCACACGGAAAGTTAGCTGGGATCCAGACGAAGCGATTGAGGCTAAGAAATCGAAAATCCGTTGATATTTACTCAACTTTTTAGGAAATCTACGGATTTTTATAATTTCATTGGATTTTCAAGCATGGGTCCCACTAAAAGTTGGAGGCTAAGGTTTTGGCAGAGTGAATTGATGAATCCAGCACACGGAAAGTTAGCTGGGATCCAGACGAAGCGATTGAGGCTAAGAAATCGAAAATCCGTTGATATTTACTCAACTTTTTAGGAAATCTACGGATTTTTATAATTTCATTGGATTTTCAAGCATGGGTCCCACTAAAAGTTGGAGGCTAAGGTTTTGGCAGAGTGAATTGATGAATCCAGCACATGGAAAGTTAGCTGGGATCCAGACGAAGCGATTGAGGCTAAGAAATCGAAAATCCGTTGATATTTACTCAACTTTTTAGGAAATCTACGGATTTTTATAATTTCATTGGATTTTCAAGCATGGGTCCCACTAAAAGTTGGAGGCTAAGGTTTTGGCAGAGTGAATTGATGAATCCAGCACATGGAAAGTTAGCTGGGATCCAGACGAAGCGATTGAGGCTAAGAAATCGAAAATCCGTTGATATTTACTCAACTTTTTAGGAAATCTACGGATTTTTATAATTTCATTGGATTTTCAAGCATGGGTCCCACTAAAAGTTGGAGGCTAAGGTTTTGGCAGAGTGAATTGATGAATCCAGCACATGGAAAGTTAGCTGGGATCCAGACGAAGCGATTGAGGCTAAGAAATCGAAAATCCGTTGATATTTACTCAACTTTTTAGGAAATCTACGGATTTTTATAATTTCATTGGATTTTCAAGCATGGGTCCCACTAAAAGTTGGAGGCTAAGGTTTTGGCAGAGTGAATTGATGAATCCAGCACACGGAAAGTTAGCTGGGATCCAGACGAAGCGATTGATGCTAAGAAATCGAAAATCCGTTGATATTTACTCAACTTTTTAGGAAATCTACGGATTTTTATAATTTCATTGGATTTTCAAGCATGGGTCCCACTAAAAGTTGGAGGCTAAGGTTTTGGCAGAGTGAATTGATGAATCCAGCACACGGAAAGTTAGCTGGGATCCAGACGAAGCGATTGAGGCTAAGAAATCGAAAATCCGTTGATATTTACTCAACTTTTTAGGAAATCTACGGATTTTTATAATTTCATTGGATTTTCAAGCATGGGTCCCACTAAAAGTTGGAGGCTAAGGTTTTGGCAGAGTGAATTGACAAATCCAGCACACGGAAAGTTAGCTGGGATCCAGACGAAGCGATTGAGGCTAAGAAATCGAAAATCCGTTGATATTTACTCAACTTTTTAGGAAATCTACGGATTTTTATAATTTCATTGGATTTTCAAGCATGGGTCCCACTAAAAGTTGGAGGCTAAGGTTTTGGCAGAGTGAATTGATGAATCCAGCACATGGAAAGTTAGCTGGGATCCAGACGAAGCGATTGAGGCTAAGAAATCGAAAATCCGTTGATATTTACTCAACTTTTTAGGAAATCTACGGATTTTTATAATTTCATTGGATTTTCAAGCATGGGTCCCACTAAAAGTTGGAGGCTAAGGTTTTGGCAGAGTGAATTGATGAATCCAGCACATGGAAAGTTAGCTGGGATCCAGACGAAGCGATTGATGCTAAGAAATCGAAAATCCGTTGATATTTACTCAACTTTTTAGGAAATCTACGGATTTTTATAATTTCATTGGATTTTCAAGCATGGGTCCCACTAAAAGTTGGAGGCTAAGGTTTTGGCAGAGTGAATTGATGAATCCAGCACATGGAAAGTTAGCTGGGATCCAGACGAAGCGATTGAGGCTAAGAAATCGAAAATCCGTTGATATTTACTCAACTTTTTAGGAAATCTACGGATTTTTATAATTTCATTGGATTTTCAAGCATGGGTCCCACTAAAAGTTGGAGGCTAAGGTTTTGGCAGAGTGAATTGATGAATCCAGCACACGGAAAGTTAGCTGGGATCCAGACGAAGCGATTGATGCTAAGAAATCGAAAATCCGTTGATATTTACTCAACTTTTTAGGAAATCTACGGATTTTTATAATTTCATTGGATTTTCAAGCATGGGTCCCACTAAAAGTTGGAGGCTAAGGTTTTGGCAGAGTGAATTGATGAATCCAGCACATGGAAAGTTAGCTGGGATCCAGACGAAGCGATTGAGCTAAGAAATCGAAAATCCGTTGATATTTACTCAACTTTTTAGGAAATCTACGGATTTTTATAATTTCATTGGATTTTCAAGCATGGGTCCCACTAAAAGTTGGAGGCTAAGGTTTTGGCAGAGTGAATTGATGAATCCAGCACATGGAAAGTTAGCTGGGATCCAGACGAAGCGATTGAGGCTAAGAAATCGAAAATCCGTTGATATTTACTCAACTTTTTAGGAAATCTACGGATTTTTATAATTTCATTGGATTTTCAAGCATGGGTCCCACTAAAAGTTGGAGGCTAAGGTTTTGGCAGAGTGAATTGATGAATCCAGCACATGGAAAGTTAGCTGGGATCCAGACGAAGCGATTGAGGCTAAGAAATCGAAAATCCGTTGATATTTACTCAACTTTTTAGGAAATCTACGGATTTTTATAATTTCATTGGATTTTCAAGCATGGGTCCCACTAAAAGTTGGAGGCTAAGGTTTTGGCAGAGTGAATTGATGAATCCAGCACACGGAAAGTTAGCTGGGATCCAGACGAAGCGATTGATGCTAAGAAATCGAAAATCCGTTGATATTTACTCAACTTTTTAGGAAATCTACGGATTTTTATAATTTCATTGGATTTTCAAGCATGGGTCCCACTAAAAGTTGGAGGCTAAGGTTTTGGCAGAGTGAATTGATGAATCCAGCACACGGAAAGTTAGCTGGGATCCAGACGAAGCGATTGATGCTAAGAAATCGAAAATCCGTTGATATTTACTCAACTTTTTAGGAAATCTACGGATTTTTATAATTTCATTGGATTTTCAAGCATGGGTCCCACTAAAAGTTGGAGGCTAAGGTTTTGGCAGAGTGAATTGATGAATCCAGCACATGGAAAGTTAGCTGGGATCCAGACGAAGCGATTGATGCTAAGAAATCGAAAATCCGTTGATATTTACTCAACTTTTTAGGAAATCTACGGATTTTTATAATTTCATTGGATTTTCAAGCATGGGTCCCACTAAAAGTTGGAGGCTAAGGTTTTGGCAGAGTGAATTGATGAATCCAGCACATGGAAAGTTAGCTGGGATCCAGACGAAGCGATTGATGCTAAGAAATCGAAAATCCGTTGATATTTACTCAACTTTTTAGGAAATCTACGGATTTTTATAATTTCATTGGATTTTCAAGCATGGGTCCCACTAAAAGTTGGAGGCTAAGGTTTTGGCAGAGTGAATTGATGAATCCAGCACATGGAAAGTTAGCTGGGATCCAGACGAAGCGATTGATGCTAAGAAATCGAAAATCCGTTGATATTTACTCAACTTTTTAGGAAATCTACGGATTTTTATAATTTCATTGGATTTTCAAGCATGGGTCCCACTAAAAGTTGGAGGCTAAGGTTTTGGCAGAGTGAATTGATGAATCCAGCACACGGAAAGTTAGCTGGGATCCAGACGAAGCGATTGATGCTAAGAAATCGAAAATCCGTTGATATTTACTCAACTTTTTAGGAAATCTACGGATTTTTATAATTTCATTGGATTTTCAAGCATGGGTCCCACTAAAGTTGGAGGCTAAGGTTTTGGCAGAGTGAATTGATGAATCCAGCACATGGAAAGTTAGCTGGGATCCAGACGAAGCGATTGATGCTAAGAAATCGAAAATCCGTTGATATTTACTCAACTTTTTAGGAAATCTACGGATTTTTATAATTTCATTGGATTTTCAAGCATGGGTCCCACTAAAAGTTGGAGGCTAAGGTTTTGGCAGAGTGAATTGATGAATCCAGCACATGGAAAGTTAGCTGGGATCCAGACGAAGCGATTGATGCTAAGAAATCGAAAATCCGTTGATATTTACTCAACTTTTTAGGAAATCTACGGATTTTTATAATTTCATTGGATTTTCAAGCATGGGTCCCACTAAAAGTTGGAGGCTAAGGTTTTGGCAGAGTGAATTGATGAATCCAGCACATGGAAAGTTAGCTGGGATCCAGACGAAGCGATTGAGGCTAAGAAATCGAAAATCCGTTGATATTTACTCAACTTTTTAGGAAATCTACGGATTTTTATAATTTCATTGGATTTTCAAGCATGGGTCCCACTAAAAGTTGGAGGCTAAGGTTTTGGCAGAGTGAATTGATAATCCAGCACACGGAAAGTTAGCTGGGATCCAGACGAAGCGATTGAGGCTAAGAAATCGAAAATCCGTTGATATTTACTCAACTTTTTAGGAAATCTACGGATTTTTATAATTTCATTGGATTTTCAAGCATGGGTCCCACTAAAAGTTGGAGGCTAAGGTTTTGGCAGAGTGAATTGACAAATCCAGCACACGGAAAGTTAGCTGGGATCCAGACGAAGCGATTGAGTGCTAAGAAATCGAAAATCCGTTGATATTTACTCAACTTTTTAGGAAATCTACGGATTTTTATAATTTCATTGGATTTTCAAGCATGGGTCCCACTAAAAGTTGGAGGCTAAGGTTTTGGCAGAGTGAATTGACAAATCCAGCACACGGAAAGTTAGCTGGGATCCAGACGAAGCGATTGATGCTAAGAAATCGAAAATCCGTTGATATTTACTCAACTTTTTAGGAAATCTACGGATTTTTATAATTTCATTGGATTTTCAAGCATGGGTCCCACTAAAAGTTGGAGGCTAAGGTTTTGGCAGAGTGAATTGATGAATCCAGCACATGGAAAGTTAGCTGGGATCCAGACGAAGCGATTGAGGCTAAGAAATCGAAAATCCGTTGATATTTACTCAACTTTTTAGGAAATCTACGGATTTTTATAATTTCATTGGATTTTCAAGCATGGGTCCCACTAAAAGTTGGAGGCTAAGGTTTTGGCAGAGTGAATTGACAAATCCAGCACATGGAAAGTTAGCTGGGATCCAGACGAAGCGATTGATGCTAAGAAATCGAAAATCCGTTGATATTTACTCAACTTTTTAGGAAATCTACGGATTTTTATAATTTCATTGGATTTTCAAGCATGGGTCCCACTAAAAGTTGGAGGCTAAGGTTTTGGCAGAGTGAATTGACGAATCCAGCACACGGAAAGTTAGCTGGGATCCAGACGAAGCGATTGATGCTAAGAAATCGAAAATCCGTTGATATTTACTCAACTTTTTAGGAAATCTACGGATTTTTATAATTTCATTGGATTTTCAAGCATGGGTCCCACTAAAAGTTGGAGGCTAAGGTTTTGGCAGAGTGAATTGACAAATCCAGCACACGGAAAGTTAGCTGGGATCCAGACGAAGCGATTGATGCTAAGAAATCGAAAATCCGTTGATATTTACTCAACTTTTTAGGAAATCTACGGATTTTTATAATTTCATTGGATTTTCAAGCATGGGTCCCACTAAAAGTTGGAGGCTAAGGTTTTGGCAGAGTGAATTGATGAATCCAGCACATGGAAAGTTAGCTGGGATCCAGACGAAGCGATTGAGGCTAAGAAATCGAAAATCCGTTGATATTTACTCAACTTTTTAGGAAATCTACGGATTTTTATAATTTCATTGGATTTTCAAGCATGGGTCCCACTAAAAGTTGGAGGCTAAGGTTTTGGCAGAGTGAATTGATGAATCCAGCACATGGAAAGTTAGCTGGGATCCAGACGAAGCGATTGAGGCTAAGAAATCGAAAATCCGTTGATATTTACTCAACTTTTTAGGAAATCTACGGATTTTTATAATTTCATTGGATTTTCAAGCATGGGTCCCACTAAAAGTTGGAGGCTAAGGTTTTGGCAGAGTGAATTGATGAATCCAGCACATGGAAAGTTAGCTGGGATCCAGACGAAGCGATTGATGCTAAGAAATCGAAAATCCGTTGATATTTACTCAACTTTTTAGGAAATCTACGGATTTTTATAATTTCATTGGATTTTCAAGCATGGGTCCCACTAAAAGTTGGAGGCTAAGGTTTTGGCAGAGTGAATTGACAAATCCAGCACACGGAAAGTTAGCTGGGATCCAGACGAAGCGATTGATGCTAAGAAATCGAAAATCCGTTGATATTTACTCAACTTTTTAGGAAATCTACGGATTTTTATAATTTCATTGGATTTTCAAGCATGGGTCCCACTAAAAGTTGGAGGCTAAGGTTTTGGCAGAGTGAATTGATGAATCCAGCACATGGAAAGTTAGCTGGGATCCAGACGAAGCGATTGAGGCTAAGAAATCGAAAATCCGTTGATATTTACTCAACTTTTTAGGAAATCTACGGATTTTTATAATTTCATTGGATTTTCAAGCATGGGTCCCACTAAAAGTTGGAGGCTAAGGTTTTGGCAGAGTGAATTGATGAATCCAGCACACGGAAAGTTAGCTGGGATCCAGACGAAGCGATTGATGCTAAGAAATCGAAAATCCGTTGATATTTACTCAACTTTTTAGGAAATCTACGGATTTTTATAATTTCATTGGATTTTCAAGCATGGGTCCCACTAAAAGTTGGAGGCTAAGGTTTTGGCAGAGTGAATTGATGAATCCAGCACATGGAAAGTTAGCTGGGATCCAGACGAAGCGATTGAGCTAAGAAATCGAAAATCCGTTGATATTTACTCAACTTTTTAGGAAATCTACGGATTTTTATAATTTCATTGGATTTTCAAGCATGGGTCCCACTAAAAGTTGGAGGCTAAGGTTTTGGCAGAGTGAATTGATGAATCCAGCACATGGAAAGTTAGCTGGGATCCAGACGAAGCGATTGATGCTAAGAAATCGAAAATCCGTTGATATTTACTCAACTTTTTAGGAAATCTACGGATTTTTATAATTTCATTGGATTTTCAAGCATGGGTCCCACTAAAAGTTGGAGGCTAAGGTTTTGGCAGAGTGAATTGATGAATCCAGCACACGGAAAGTTAGCTGGGATCCAGACGAAGCGATTGATGCTAAGAAATCGAAAATCCGTTGATATTTACTCAACTTTTTAGGAAATCTACGGATTTTTATAATTTCATTGGATTTTCAAGCATGGGTCCCACTAAAAGTTGGAGGCTAAGGTTTTGGCAGAGTGAATTGATGAATCCAGCACATGGAAAGTTAGCTGGGATCCAGACGAAGCGATTGATGCTAAGAAATCGAAAATCCGTTGATATTTACTCAACTTTTTAGGAAATCTACGGATTTTTATAATTTCATTGGATTTTCAAGCATGGGTCCCACTAAAAGTTGGAGGCTAAGGTTTTGGCAGAGTGAATTGATGAATCCAGCACATGGAAAGTTAGCTGGGATCCAGACGAAGCGATTGAGCTAAGAAATCGAAAATCCGTTGATATTTACTCAACTTTTTAGGAAATCTACGGATTTTTATAATTTCATTGGATTTTCAAGCATGGGTCCCACTAAAAGTTGGAGGCTAAGGTTTTGGCAGAGTGAATTGATGAATCCAGCACATGGAAAGTTAGCTGGGATCCAGACGAAGCGATTGAGGCTAAGAAATCGAAAATCCGTTGATATTTACTCAACTTTTTAGGAAATCTACGGATTTTTATAATTTCATTGGATTTTCAAGCATGGGTCCCACTAAAGTTGGAGGCTAAGGTTTTGGCAGAGTGAATTGATGAATCCAGCACATGGAAAGTTAGCTGGGATCCAGACGAAGCGATTGAGCTAAGAAATCGAAAATCCGTTGATATTTACTCAACTTTTTAGGAAATCTACGGATTTTTATAATTTCATTGGATTTTCAAGCATGGGTCCCACTAAAAGTTGGAGGCTAAGGTTTTGGCAGAGTGAATTGATGAATCCAGCACATGGAAAGTTAGCTGGGATCCAGACGAAGCGATTGATGCTAAGAAATCGAAAATCCGTTGATATTTACTCAACTTTTTAGGAAATCTACGGATTTTTATAATTTCATTGGATTTTCAAGCATGGGTCCCACTAAAAGTTGGAGGCTAAGGTTTTGGCAGAGTGAATTGATGAATCCAGCACATGGAAAGTTAGCTGGGATCCAGACGAAGCGATTGAGCTAAGAAATCGAAAATCCGTTGATATTTACTCAACTTTTTAGGAAATCTACGGATTTTTATAATTTCATTGGATTTTCAAGCATGGGTCCCACTAAAAGTTGGAGGCTAAGGTTTTGGCAGAGTGAATTGACAAATCCAGCACACGGAAAGTTAGCTGGGATCCAGACGAAGCGATTGATGCTAAGAAATCGAAAATCCGTTGATATTTACTCAACTTTTTAGGAAATCTACGGATTTTTATAATTTCATTGGATTTTCAAGCATGGGTCCCACTAAAAGTTGGAGGCTAAGGTTTTGGCAGAGTGAATTGACGAATCCAGCACACGGAAAGTTAGCTGGGATCCAGACGAAGCGATTGATGCTAAGAAATCGAAAATCCGTTGATATTTACTCAACTTTTTAGGAAATCTACGGATTTTTATAATTTCATTGGATTTTCAAGCATGGGTCCCACTAAAAGTTGGAGGCTAAGGTTTTGGCAGAGTGAATTGACAAATCCAGCACATGGAAAGTTAGCTGGGATCCAGACGAAGCGATTGAGCTAAGAAATCGAAAATCCGTTGATATTTACTCAACTTTTTAGGAAATCTACGGATTTTTATAATTTCATTGGATTTTCAAGCATGGGTCCCACTAAAAGTTGGAGGCTAAGGTTTTGGCAGAGTGAATTGACAAATCCAGCACACGGAAAGTTAGCTGGGATCCAGACGAAGCGATTGATGCTAAGAAATCGAAAATCCGTTGATATTTACTCAACTTTTTAGGAAATCTACGGATTTTTATAATTTCATTGGATTTTCAAGCATGGGTCCCACTAAAAGTTGGAGGCTAAGGTTTTGGCAGAGTGAATTGACAAATCCAGCACATGGAAAGTTAGCTGGGATCCAGACGAAGCGATTGAGACTAAGAAATCGAAAATCCGTTGATATTTACTCAACTTTTTAGGAAATCTACGGATTTTTATAATTTCATTGGATTTTCAAGCATGGGTCCCACTAAAAGTTGGAGGCTAAGGTTTTGGCAGAGTGAATTGACAAATCCAGCACATGGAAAGTTAGCTGGGATCCAGACGAAGCGATTGAGCTAAGAAATCGAAAATCCGTTGATATTTACTCAACTTTTTAGGAAATCTACGGATTTTTATAATTTCATTGGATTTTCAAGCATGGGTCCCACTAAAAGTTGGAGGCTAAGGTTTTGGCAGAGTGAATTGACGAATCCAGCACACGGAAAGTTAGCTGGGATCCAGACGAAGCGATTGATGCTAAGAAATCGAAAATCCGTTGATATTTACTCAACTTTTTAGGAAATCTACGGATTTTTATAATTTCATTGGATTTTCAAGCATGGGTCCCACTAAAAGTTGGAGGCTAAGGTTTTGGCAGAGTGAATTGAATGAATCCAGTACATGGAAAGTTAGCTGGGATCCAGACGAAGCGATTGAGCTAAGAAATCGAAAATCCGTTGATATTTACTCAACTTTTTAGGAAATCTACGGATTTTTATAATTTCATTGGATTTTCAAGCATGGGTCCCACTAAAAGTTGGAGGCTAAGGTTTTGGCAGAGTGAATTGACAAATCCAGCACACGGAAAGTTAGCTGGGATCCAGACGAAGCGATTGATGCTAAGAAATCGAAAATCCGTTGATATTTACTCAACTTTTTAGGAAATCTACGGATTTTTATAATTTTATTGGATTTTCAAGCATGGGTCCCACTAAAAGTTGGAGGCTAAGGTTTTGGCAGAGTGAATTAATGAATCCAGCACATGGAAAGTTAGCTGGGATCCAGACGAAGCGATTGAGACTAAGAAATCGAAAATCCGTTGATATTTACTCAACTTTTTAGGAAATCTACGGATTTTTATAATTTCATTGGATTTTCAAGCATGGGTCCCACTAAAAGTTGGAGGCTAAGGTTTTGGCAGAGTGAATTGACAAATCCAGCACACGGAAAGTTAGCTGGGATCCAGACGAAGCGATTGGTGCTAAGAAATCGAAAATCCGTTGATATTTACTCAACTTTTTAGGAAATCTACGGATTTTTATAATTTCATTGGATTTTCAAGCATGGGTCCCACTAAAAGTTGGAGGCTAAGGTTTTGGCAGAGTGAATTGACGAATCCAGCACACGGAAAGTTAGCTGGGATCCAGACGAAGCGATTGATGCTAAGAAATCGAAAATCCGTTGATATTTACTCAACTTTTTAGGAAATCTACGGATTTTTATAATTTCATTGGATTTTCAAGCATGGGTCCCACTAAAAGTTGGAGGCTAAGGTTTTGGCAGAGTGAATTGACAAATCCAGCACATGGAAAGTTAGCTGGGATCCAGACGAAGCGATTGAGCTAAGAAATCGAAAATCCGTTGATATTTACTCAACTTTTTAGGAAATCTACGGATTTTTATAATTTCATTGGATTTTCAAGCATGGGTCCCACTAAAAGTTGGAGGCTAAGGTTTTGGCAGAGTGAATTGACAAATCCAGCACACGGAAAGTTAGCTGGGATCCAGACGAAGCGATTGGTGCTAAGAAATCGAAAATCCGTTGATATTTACTCAACTTTTTAGGAAATCTACGGATTTTTATAATTTCATTGGATTTTCAAGCATGGGTCCCACTAAAAGTTGGAGGCTAAGGTTTTGGCAGAGTGAATTGACAAATCCAGCACATGGAAAGTTAGCTGGGATCCAGACGAAGCGATTGAGACTAAGAAATCGAAAATCCGTTGATATTTACTCAACTTTTTAGGAAATCTACGGATTTTTAAAATTTCATTGGATTTTCAAGCATGGGTCCCACTAAAAGTTGGAGGCTAAGGTTTTGGCAGAGTGAATTGACAAATCCAGCACACGGAAAGTTAGCTGGGATCCAGACGAAGCGATTGGTGCTAAGAAATCGAAAATCCGTTGATATTTACTCAACTTTTTAGGAAATCTACGGATTTTTATAATTTCATTGGATTTTCAAGCATGGGTCCCACTAAAAGTTGGAGGCTAAGGTTTTGGCAGAGTGAATTGACAAATCCAGCACACGGAAAGTTAGCTGGGATCCAGACGAAGCGATTGGTGCTAAGAAATCGAAAATCCGTTGATATTTACTCAACTTTTTAGGAAATCTACGGATTTTTATAATTTCATTGGATTTTCAAGCATGGGTCCCACTAAAAGTTGGAGGCTAAGGTTTTGGCAGAGTGAATTGACGAATCCAGCACACGGAAAGTTAGCTGGGATCCAGACGAAGCGATTGATGCTAAGAAATCGAAAATCCGTTGATATTTACTCAACTTTTTAGGAAATCTACGGATTTTTATAATTTCATTGGATTTTCAAGCATGGGTCCCACTAAAAGTTGGAGGCTAAGGTTTTGGCAGAGTGAATTGATGAATCCAGCACATGGAAAGTTAGCTGGGATCCAGACGAAGCGATTGAGACTAAGAAATCGAAAATCCGTTGATATTTACTCAACTTTTTAGGAAATCTACGGATTTTTATAATTTCATTGGATTTTCAAGCATGGGTCCCACTAAAAGTTGGAGGCTAAGGTTTTGGCAGAGTGAATTGACGAATCCAGCACACGGAAAGTTAGCTGGGATCCAGACGAAGCGATTGATGCTAAGAAATCGAAAATCCGTTGATATTTACTCAACTTTTTAGGAAATCTACGGATTTTTATAATTTCATTGGATTTTCAAGCATGGGTCCCACTAAAAGTTGGAGGCTAAGGTTTTGGCAGAGTGAATTGACAATCCAGCACATGGAAAGTTAGCTGGGATCCAGACGAAGCGATTGAGACTAAGAAATCGAAAATCCGTTGATATTTACTCAACTTTTTAGGAAATCTACGGATTTTTAAAATTTCATTGGATTTTCAAGCATGGGTCCCACTAAAAGTTGGAGGCTAAGGTTTTGGCAGAGTGAATTGACAAATCCAGCACACGGAAAGTTAGCTGGGATCCAGACGAAGCGATTGGTGCTAAGAAATCGAAAATCCGTTGATATTTACTCAACTTTTTAGGAAATCTACGGATTTTTATAATTTCATTGGATTTTCAAGCATGGGTCCCACTAAAAGTTGGAGGCTAAGGTTTTGGCAGAGTGAATTGACAAATCCAGCACATGGAAAGTTAGCTGGGATCCAGACGAAGCGATTGAGACTAAGAAATCGAAAATCCGTTGATATTTACTCAACTTTTTAGGAAATCTACGGATTTTTATAATTTCATTGGATTTTCAAGCATGGGTCCCACTAAAAGTTGGAGGCTAAGGTTTTGGCAGAGTGAATTGACAAATCCAGCACATAGAAAGTTAGCTGGGATCCAGACGAAGCGATTGAGACTAAGAAATCGAAAATCCGTTGATATTTACTCAACTTTTTAGGAAATCTACGGATTTTTATAATTTCATTGGATTTTCAAGCATGGGTCCCACTAAAAGTTGGAGGCTAAGGTTTTGGCAGAGTGAATTGATGAATCCAGCACATGGAAAGTTAGCTGGGATCCAGACGAAGCGATTGAGACTAAGAAATCGAAAATCCGTTGATATTTACTCAACTTTTTAGGAAATCTACGGATTTTTATAATTTCATTGGATTTTCAAGCATGGGTCCCACTAAAAGTTGGAGGCTAAGGTTTTGGCAGAGTGTATTGATGAATCCAGCACACAAAAAGTTAGCTGGGATCCAGACGAAGCGATTGAGACTAAGAAATCGAAAATCCGTTGATATTTACTCAACTTTTTAGGAAATCTACGGGTCTTCAAATATTTCAAAGATTTTCGAGCATGAATTCCACCGTGTTCTCAAATTGCCCGTGAGACTAAGCCACTATGGGCGGTTTCCATACAGACGGGCGGCCAAAAATATTTTTTCCATCTCATGTCGTATTTATGACTTTTATGATACAAATTTGATGTTTTATTTTCAAAAACAAGTTTTCGAGACTAGCTTTTGAATAGGGACTATAGCGAAATATTAAACTTTGTTACTTATCATGCATATAAGCCATTTATGCGATTAACGTTGTGCAAACCATTATAAATATTAAAACTTACATAGAAATGATGATATGAATGATTTAGCGACATTCAGTTATTTTCTGAATTAGTTTTTAGCTGTTTTCAATAGAAAATGGTTAAAAATATTGGAAAAATTCAAAAATCCTTAAATTAAAAAAGTGCAAATTTGTGCAGCTAAATTCTTCACGATCCTTTAGTTTACATCTCAAAGTACCCTTGGAACTGAATTTAAGCCCGGGACAACTTGGGACAAAAAAGTACTCGATGTGTTAACTATAAGCTTATTCGATTTTTTTACCCGCTTGATAAAAAAACATCATAAAAGCCACTATTTTGAAGCTTTTTTTTTATTTTTTTTATTGTTTCTAGGAAGCTTTTTTTGTAATCTTTCAAATGGTGTAAAAACATGTTACGTAAGTATAATAGAAAAAAAGTTATGTTCATTTGAGTAAACCATAGTTTTTGTTAATAAAAACAAGTTTTTCTCCATAGGCTCAACTCTGGCACCTCATATCTAAGTGTGCAATGCAAATCATGCCCTAATATTTTGGGGATTTCTTAGCAGACATGTTTACAATGAAATGGCGAACAAGAATTGAAATTTGGGGCATATCACTTTTTTGATTATTGGCCACCTGATAAGCCATAGTGTAAGCGTGACAGCATCAACACACGGTACCAAAACAAACAAAAGAATTTATAGCAAGTACAGTGCTCACGGGCCACGGCTCACAAAAGTTCAACGTTTTATAGCATGCATTTGATCTAAAGAGACTGAGCTACAAAGAGACGAAATCTGATCATTTTGCTCGCAACAGTTGCATACCCAGAAAACTGTTCCGAGTGGTGAGCGAAGAGGTGATGGCAAGCGAGGGGCTTGAGGGTTTAATGTTAAATTTGTATGAGCCTCTGTACGTGCCATAAATTCTTTTGTTCTCATGACTTTTACTGTGCGCCGTGTTTTGGTGCTGTCTCGCTCCCTCTCACGGGCGACTTGAAAACAGGGCGCACAGTAAAAGTCAAACGTTTTATAGCATGCATAGGCTCATTGCTTCAAACCAATACTTCATCATACGTTAGGGGAATACTTGAATTGCGTTAGGGTATATTCACAAATTTCATACGCTGAATGGAGAGGGTGGGTGTCTTCTCGATGTTACGGCTCATACAAAAGTTTTTGAATGTTTGTACAAAAAGCGTTACGAGGGGGTGGATTGGTGTCAGAAACGACCGTTTTTGGCGTTATGAAATATGTGAATGAACCCTTAGAGGTATGGACAAAGATGTTGATATATCTTCTTCTTGTTGGCATAACGTCCCAACTGGGACAGAATCTGCTTCTCAGCTTAGTATTCTTATGAGCACTTCCACAGTTATTAACTGAGAGCTTTCTCTGCCAAACTTGCCATTTTTGCATTCGTATATCGTGTGGCAGGTACAATAATAAACCAATCCAATTGCCGGCGTAGTAGTGCAATGTTGAAAAGTTGGTTGCGCCATTGCGAATAGTAACAATACGGGAATATGTACTTACATTGTTGAATGGTATTAAGTAAAAACTCGGAGAAATAGTAGCAATATTAATTCACCGTCTGTGGAATGGTAATAGCTTATATTCGTGCAATACATACACAGATGAATATTTTACAATATACTACTTTTATTTAACAATTTGGCAAACAGTTGAATGACTGGTGAAGGTATAAGCGATACACGCTAGAAAAATTACACCGTGATGAAATTCCCAGTATATTTGTAGAACTTACATATTTCAAAACAAAACAAAAAAAAAACTCCACAGATTTGTTTAAAATACTGAAACAACGCTTCTACTCCTATATAAAAATGTGAAGTAAAAAAAAATATAACTGCCATGTAAAATTTGTAACATACGCTCTGTTCAATTTTTCATGCGTGTTTGTTTTCACGCTGTCTGAAAAATAGAAAAATAAAAAAAAACTCGCGAGCTTAAAATTTTTGCTCCTGTTAGTTTGCATTCGTTTTTTTTTTCAACCAACGTTATGTTAGAACCGAATCCGGAACTGCTGGTAAGTAAGCTGATCCCAAGTTTGATTTTATGAATTAGCATGTAACGTGCAACTGCTTTTTTTTCTCCAGAAATAATGTGCGACGGAATCAACCAAGCAGGAACGAGTATAAATCGATTCGAACCGGGACGGAATGATGGTCAACCGTGCAGATCAAGCTCGCTGTCGCTGCTTCATATTGCACCTAATCCACCCAGTGTCTAGTGTTCCTAATTACGGTCTTAATTACAGACGTGAAAATTCCAGTGATTACATACAAAAATTGTGTACAAATGTTTGGGAAGGATTTAGTGATGAAAAATAATCATTTTTGTAAAAAAACCAATTCTACTTCATTATTTTCTTTATAACGAATAATGAAACAAGTAGAACATGTGGACTGAATTCATTTCAAACAAGAGAAATGATTATGTATTTTTAATTGAAATGAGTTTTTCCACACGTACCTACTTGTTTCATTGCCTCTTCTTAGAAATATCCCCGTACATTGGTTAATTGTCTAAATGTAATATAACAGTTCGGCATACAGTTAAAATACCATGAAGTACCATAAACCTATAATTACCCATACATTATTTGCTTTTTTATAAATAAATATGGTTTAACAATTTCTTAACTGATTGCCTTACATTGAATTTGGCAAAAAATGGATGGTTTACGTACCTTTTTGCAAACCATCCACGACAAATTTTGTTCGAGAAAATCGTCGTTTTTGAATGGTTACATAACTTAACCGCCTATTCCCCACATTGTTATTTGTCCATTTACCATTCAGCAAACTGTCGAAACAGTCCGCGGTAGTGTTGCTTTATTGTTATTTTAGATGTTTTAGGAAACTGGCTAGATATTGTCGTTCGTGGTTGTGGATAGTTTGGGAAATAGTGCGAGTACGCTTCTGGTTTATGCGGGAAAAAAAAATAACAAAATAAACATTTGGACCAATAGGGTCCTAAAACCCTGTCCTAATTTTAGTATCAAACGCTTATGTTTAGTACAGACACACATGTTTACTCAATTTTTTAATGATTTTCATTGGTTTTAGTACAAAAAAAACATTTTCTTACGATTTTTGAGATTTTGTCACACCAAGGGGGTAAACTCAAATTATGGGTATATTTTGTTTTTCGTGTCCCTTCCCAAATGTCAGATAGGAACAACCCCAGTGTTAAAATTATAAGCCCTATGGCATTTTTGTCGAAAACGTGAATGTCAAACATGATCACAAGTGTCAAGGTTCATATTTGGTACCATTTATAAAATTGAAGTTTAAAAATTTTATAGCCGCTATTTGAGCTGGAAAACATGCTAAAGTAGTTGCAAGAACATGCTCTTTTGTTTTATTCAATAACAACAAGAATTTATTAAACATTTTAGGACCCAATTGCTATGTTACAATCAAAATTCTTAATCAGTAATACAATAGTTAAGCATATTCATACTTAAGCAATCAAATAGTTGCAGGTCAATGTTGTTTATTTTGAAAGATTTTCGAATCTATCTTTCTATTTCAATTCTCAAGATTTTATCAATTAGAACATCTAAAAAACGGAGAAGCATTTTGTGGCATGGACACCTTCTGGAAACATTCATAGGTCTCTGCAAAAAAAAAAATCCACGGTGCGCGATTATCTGAAAATATCGATTTACTGTCGCAAAAATAAAATAGTAAAAAACAGTGGCGCTACCGTTTATGTGATGTAACAACATCAGACTACGGGCTATTAATAACGGTCGTCTATTAGAACTGAGCGCTATTTTGTTGTACAATGAAAATAGAACGAGTTTTATGTCAGTTTGTCTGTGTAACTTTAGGTAACGCACAATAGAATGAGCGATTGAAATAGGGTGAGCAAAATAACTAAAAAATAAGTAAAAAAAAACACAAATATGGGTTTTCCGTTTTCTCCGTGTAGGTAGAACCCAAATTTGGCTTATTCTACGGACATTCGACGTTGGGTCGGTGTGTCTCTCTCTGTTTTTGACAACATTGCTGTTGCGAGAAAGGCAAAAGTCCACAACCGAAGGTTAATCATAAATGCAGTGTACCTAAATTCAAGCGTGTGCTAAAATAATTTGAGTTTGAGTTGAGTTCTTCAGTTTTCAATAATCATCCAAAGTATAAATGGGTTTTATTATTCATAAAGCTTATTTGGCTTATATTTTTACGCGACCGTTTGTTTTGATTATCGTGAAAAAAGGCAAAAAGTGGAAAGTAAAGTAAAACGAAATACGATGATCATAAATTTATTTCGAGCACTCAATAACTTTTAACAATATGATAGAGTTTATTATATTGCTACTGGAACGGAGATGTCGCTCTTGCTTACGTATCCGCGTATCCATCGAATTAAACATGCTTCTACTGGTCACGCTGGAATTATGTTCTCAGAAATTCTGCCACATCACAGGAGGCAGTGCTGTTCTGCTTGCATAATGTTGGAATCCTTGATTGGTTATGTTTGCACCTACTGATGAACAGGCCAGCCATTTGCAGAAGGTGGACTTAACGATTTTCCTTCGCATCTGGTTCAGATTTTGATTGGCACTTTTATTAGTTCCCTCCTGTCGTTCAGTCATCGAAGCAACTGTTTTTTCGCTTTTCCACAGAGGTATATAAGTTCCCGTTCCGGGAGGCAAAAATAACTTGCCCTTTTGAATTGAAGTCTTTAGACCACGGATAAAAATTGGAAACAGAAGTTTCGACATTATTTCGGACCGACAAGAAAAAAAAGCACACGTTCTGACCAAAACTGCAACTGTAAAACAATGAAGTCCTAAGTGTAACAATCACCAGCACAAATGCAGGTGAAACAATTATTTTCGAAAATTCATGACATAGTATAAACACAAACAAACAGACGTAACACTTAGAACAAATCTCGATCAAAATCATAATCACGAGGACATGTACGCCCAATGCTAAAATCAGCGTGTTTGGCCACCGGGCCAACAGATGGCGGTAGTGTGTGAACGTCAAACACGAACAAAAACGAAGCAAGCGCTGCGGGTGGCGGATTGGCCACCTAACATATTTTTGAATCGACCGTTAAAAAGATGGTCGATGGACAATGATGAGAGTGTGACGTCTGTTTGTCTGTGGTATAAAGTTGTATTCCATACAATGAATAAACACTAAAAATGAAAGAGAAATGATATTAAACACTCTATTTAGTATTTTCCATTTTCTCCGTGTATACCAGGGCGATGGCAAGAGCTAATATTTACCAACCCAACATCAATTCAACATGGCGTCCAGTGTTTTTGTTTTGATTATTTTAGGAGGGACAAAACATATGTTTTTATGATCAATGATACCTCGCTGATGCGTAAATCATTAAATAAAATGGGGGTGACCCATTTCGCAAAGACGTTTCGCATAAGGACATTTCGCATACGGACGTTTGGCATAATGAACGTTTCGCATAAAGCAGTTTCATACAAGAACAGGTAGCATTTTAAAGAAGGCATATAATTCTAATTATGCCAAATGTCCATTATGCCAAACGTCCGTATGCGAAACGTCCTTATGCGATACGTCTTTATGCGAAATGGCTCACCCCCAAACAAAATGATGAACTAATAAAAAGCGTCATCAAAAATGACGATTCTATGCGATATGTTTAATTGCCAGAATCTAGCACTAGCAGCGTATGAGCCGTATACTCGAAAATCAGGAGTAAAGTTAGGGCAAACCGACCAGAAAGGGCTTATTCACAAATTTCATAACGCTGAAGGGGGTGGTTGAGTGTCTTCATGTTGTTACGGCTCATACAAAATTTGTAAAATATTCATACAAAAAGTGTTACGAAGGGTGGGTGGGTGTCCAAAATGGCAATTTCCAGCGTTATGAAATATGTGAATAAACCCAAAGTGGGTACCAAAACGCGAAATACCAAAACAATGTGAGGAAGAGCCGAAATGTATGCAGGAAGACAGCCGTATCAGTCCCCTGGTGTATACAGCTGTCAGCTAAAAACAAACCCGCCTAACAATCATCTCTCACGCGGGCCGGCTCAAACAGCACAGGTCGAAAACGCGGGCCACGCTAGGCAGCAAATGCTGATGCTTTTCAACACTCAAACAGCGGGATGTCAGCGTTGCGAGCCACACGAACATTACACGGAGAAATATTTTTACCTAATTTTTGAGTTTACTTTACCCAAAATTAAGTATATCGATTATAGTTTCAACCCTAAATCTCTCGGTTTTCTCTTTCTCCCACACGAATGTTGTCAAAAATAGAGAGAGCTGCATCTACCCAATGGGGTACTTTGGCCCAATAAGCCAAATTTGGGTAAATGCAACTTTTCTTATGTTTGGGTCGAAAGAACTCAATTTTGCGTTAAATAAACCCAAAATTGAGTATATTTTTCTAATGGAATTAAAGCCAAACTACCTAGTGGGGACCTTAGAAATTTAGCCAAAATTGAGTTATTGGGCTCAACTACGGAATTGCGTTGAAACAACCCAAAATTGAGTTGAATTCCGCCTCCGTGTACCCACAAAACATGAACGGTAGTCGCACCTCGTTGCGTATACCGCCCCTCCCCCCCCATGTTGAAAACGGCGCGCACAGTAAAATTTTATAGCATCCATTCAAACATTTCGTCTCTTCGTTCACAGTATCTTTATTAGGCTGATGTGCGCTTTGTTTACTTTGTGGTGAAACGAGAAACAAAACCTGCATTTTGCAAACTTGAAAATCCACATCGTTTTGATCACATAATATTCCAGGTAAGCTATTTATTTTCTCATTAAATTGCATGTGGAATGCATACAATAAATCATGTATATTTTCAGTTTGTCGATATCCTGGAACCTAAAGGTATTTCCGTACGAGAACAGATGAGGAGGACGCAAGAAAAAATGTTTACGACGGCATTGTGAAATGTAAGTTTTTGTTAACTTTCTATTAAGCTAGTAGGGGAAAACCACCAATTTTCGACCCATGCATGCGTTTTCCGAAAATCCGAAAATTGACACAGACTTCTTGTGGGTCGAAAATTAGTGCTTTTCCCTAATCGCTACGGAGATGGTAAATGTAATCTTAGAGAAATAACAAACTCCGTGGCGGATTCCAAAGAAGATCCGTGGCAGGGGGGAATCCGTAGCTGATTCTAAAACAAATCGGCGACGGATTCAAAATCGAACCCATGGCGGATTCCATAAGGAATCCGAAGAGAATAAGTGGCTGATTCCAAAGGGAATCCGTGGCGTTCTCATTCCAATGGGTATCTGTGGCATATTTCAAAAGGAGTCGCTGATGGAATCTTAACGGGTTTCTTTAGAAAGTTTTTAAAAAGGAGTTTTCTAAAGCGGGTTTCACATAACTTATTCTTCAGTGAGTCCGTACAATATGAAACGCATTTCTGACAAACCACAGGTACAGTCAACTCTATGAGTCGATATTGAAAGGTTTTATTCTTGACCTTGTGTAAAAGTAAACTAATAGGCCCACGTATGATAAATAAATTACAATTACAATAACAATTACAATCGAACAGAATTGCTCTATTTTAATTATTGTTTCATGATTCGATGTAGAGTACTGAAACATAGACTCATGGAGATTTCACTGTAGCAGGGCTACAGTGGGGACTTGGTCTCTATTTTAATGCAATACTAAAAAGTCTATTTTCTCTTAAGTCTCTTTTTTGATTAAAATAGTTTATAAAGTCATTATTTTCCTTTTCCTTGTTGTGAACTGTGACGCGAAAATCCTAACCAGAAATTTGCAAGAAATGAGCCTGCAAATATACAGTATTGGGCAAAACATTTGCAACTTTTTCGATTTTCCATACAAACTGACCAACTTTGGTAAGCTAGATCTCAGTTATTTATGAACCAATTTGAATGAAATTTTCACAGAAAATCAGATATAACTTGAATTTTAACATATATTTTTGAATAATGCAGGGTGGCCACCGAACCGGGAAAAACGGGAAAGGCGGGAAAAAGACGGGAATTTGGATCCACCGGGAAAAAGACGGGAAAAACCGGGAATTTGAGGCGATCACCGGGAAAATCGTTTTGAACGAACATCTTCAAGCAGTTATCTACAAACCATACTCCAAAATAAGATATAGAAAGTAGTTATGTTTAATGATATTTTCATGAGGCATCCGCAATTTTGAACCAGTTGCTTTCAAACATTCATGATTCAATTTCTTCTATGCTACACCATATTTCTTAAAAATGTTTTACTCTTTTCTCTCTTAGCAATGCTTCGAAACATTTTTTTTTTATTTTCGTCCTCGCACTGTCAGGGCGATTTTTTGAATTTTTCTCTATATATTTTTGTACTCACGTTTTGAATCGAAGTTGAATTACTTATTGCGGATTGGTTTAGCATTCTTCTGTAATTGCTCAATATCTTATCTTAATACTCAATATCTTAGCTCAATACAACTTATCTGGAAATCAATCCTATTTATAAATGCTTTCAATATGTCACTAGTGATCTAATCGACAAAGTTTTGAATAAGGGCTCATTTACGATTTTAATAACGATCAAGCTGTTACAGCTCGTATAAAATGTGTAGAATATTCATACAAAAAGCATTACGAGAGAGTGTGTGGAGGTCAAAAATGACCATATTCGGTGTAATTAAGATTGTGAGCGAGCCCTAGGTAGTGCTTCTACATGTGTGGCCTTGTTTCATCCATACCTCATACTTATTTGCTTTAGAGAACTCATTATATTTATGAAGAAAATTCAGAGCATTAAGAATTGAAATAATTTCAATTACGGTAAAGAACCACTTGATGTAAGCATCTTGATGATTTACTCAGACACCTGGGGCTTTTGTCGGTCAAATATCTGAAATTCAGCATTAAGATGCACTTAAGATGATGATAAGCCAAAGCCAAACCTAGAAATTTCAAGAGCACGAGTCTTGAGAACCAAACAAAGCTCTGAGCTTAAATTGTGATCGTTTTATCATTACCAGAATGCAAACAATTCATCAAATCTTCACCGTGAACGGTTGTCAGATTCTGTAGATCTTAAAATTTAAACTTGTCAATTCAAAGTTTGGCCTAAAGGACATATTGTTGGTAAGTATGGTTCAAATAGCATTCAAATTAAATCCCTGTCGTTTCTAGAGTAGGATCTGTTTTATAAGCACAATTAACCATCTCTTTCCTATGATAGATAGCTCCAGAGCTCCATTGATTTTCGATGTACGCGAGACAAATCGATTCAGATGAATACTATAGCCATAGTTTTCGGAATAAGATTCGATATAGATTAGGACAATCTAATAGTCAACTTATTGTTCCAATAGTGAAACTATTGATAAACAATTAAATTACTATAAAAAAAACAACTGAAAATTTTTAAACCAATTTAAAAAAAATGATGCAGTGCTTTTCATAGAAACGATTTTTGATACAGAAAAACTCAATTAAAGTTGTTCGAAAGAATAGATGAAAAACCGGGAAAATTATGTAAAATATACCGGGAAAAAAGCGGGAATTTCAAAATCGAAATTCGGTGGCCACCCTGATAATGTTTCTAATCATAAGTTTGTAAGTAATAACGGTTAAACTAAAGTGAAAACTATTTATCTCAAAATATGATTTCCAGATAGAAAAACTGTCTTCAGCAAACTTGTTCATCTTGTTAAAATCTACAACTTTGCAGAAAATACCATGTAGCCATTTCTTTAATATGTTTAGTTATGTCATTTATAAAAAAACGTCAAAAATTTCACTTTAGTCAAACCGTTACTGCTTTTGAACTTGTGATTGGAAAAATCACTCGGAAATATATGTTAATTGTTAAAAATTATTAAGTTATGTTAGATGTTCTACCAAAATATTCAAATCGGTCCATAAATAACCGAGATAAAGCTTGCCAAAGTTTGGTCATTTTGTATGGAAAATCGAAAAAGTTCCAAATGTTAAGTCCAACAATATAGCAAAATGCTGTTCCAGGATTTTTTTTCTAAAGATGTATCCATCAATTCCAGCTTTACACCGATTTTTTCAGTATTTATTCTAGCAAATCTTCCAAAGGTTCCTACAGGAGTTCTTCCAAAAAAATCCCACATTGTTTATTCCAGAGGTTTTCAAGGAATTCGTAGAAGGGTTTTCCAGGAATCCTAACAAGAAGTCCTTTAGGAGTTCCTGCGATAATTTTTTCGGTTATTTCTCGACCCATTTTCATATGAATTGCTTCGTGAATGCATTTACGGTTTATCTCAGGAATTGCTTCAAAATTTTAGGGCTAATTTATGGAAATCTTCTAGGAATTCCTCAATAAGTTTGACCACTTCCTCCAGAAATGTATTCAAAATTTCACCAATATTACATCCTTGAATTATTCCTTTAGTTCTTCGAAACAATTCTCGAGTACTTTTCTAGAATAAGGGCGTAAGTCGCATGATCGATTTCTCTTCATCGATCCTCTCTTCTGTGAATAAAAGTGACAAGATGCAAATTTGTTAGCATTTTTTCACTGCAGACCGCTTGGCAGTGATCCAATCTCGCGTCCTAAGGTGGAAAAATGCTGGAAAATTTGCATCTTGTCACTTTTATTCACAGAAGAGAGGATCGATGAAGAGAAATCGATTATGCGACTTACGCCCTTATTCCAGCACACGCTTGATTTATGGTTTCACACCAGCTTATACTACAATATTCATTCCGACAACACAGAGATTCTGTTCATCGGTTTTCAAGGAATGTCTGCCGAACAATCTGTAGGGATTTTTTCCACGAATCCAATTGATTATTATTCAATAATTTTCTTAGTAATACAAGTAAAACCCCAAAGACATCCTCAGAAGTTACTTAGTTTTTCAAAGATCCTCACGAGATTTCATCAGGGATTCCCACATTTTGTTATCAGGGAATTTGTCAATAGTGCCTTGAAAAATGTCCATGACGGTTTCCTATAAAAATATCTGGATTGATAATCTGAGATATTTTTTTCTTCAGAATTTCGCAAAGAATTCTAAAAGGCTTTCTGAATAAATCATTGGATAAATCTCTAGAGTTATTCCTAAAGGTATCCTTGGAGAAATTATTGAAAAACCTGAACGAAATCCTAAGAAATTAGTGGAAGCATTTTATGACAAGTAATTGATTGAATTCCTTCACAGCCATAAACAGAAATTTTAGACGAAATTCTAGCAAAATTAATTGAAGAGTGACTGGATGTTCATGAAGAAATTCATGGTGAAGTATCTGGAATAGTTTTTGGGATTATTCTCTAAAAATCTGGGTTGAATTCTTGAAGGTGTATTTAACTAATTTTATGGATGAATGCTTATAAAAGAGATCAATAAATGAATTATACTTTAGGTGAATACCTGAATTGGCTTCTGATTATATTCCTGGAAGCAATCTTGATCAAAAACGATCAAACATGAATCGGGTTGGGTTTGATACGTGACGTTTGTCACCCGAGAACTCGCGGCTCATTTTTACTAACCAACATGTTGACGCGTTTACTAATGTTAGCTTTAAATTTTCAGCATATTTTTTGAAAACAAAATGTTTGGTCTTCCACATTGAATTGGATATGTAGGTAGGTTTGGTTTATATGGAAATTACTATGGAGAATTTTTGCAAAAATATTTCATATCACAGTAAAAACTCATTCTTCAAAACAAAATAAAGATAGTTGCTGAAGAAACAAATCCGTTTTGAGCTAATTTCGTGTAAGATTTTTTCAGAAGTTATACCACATATAGCTAATTAATAGCAGACAAATTCATGAATATCTTTTCTGTCAACCGTCGGATAAAGTTGTTCTATTTCGCAACTTCCTTGGTTATGGTATGAATAACGAGTTTCAATTATGAGATATAAAACAGTACTTACATCATAGTATTGACATAATTGAAAACATGTTTCAAAATGTATCCATAGGAAGTGCCATACAAACCTACAACGTCTTTGGGCCACCTCTAAATCACCACTGAAAAAGTTGAAATATTCACAACTAATTTAATAGTAACGGTGGTAGGGAAGATATAGGAGGTCGAATTTTCAAACTTTTTGAATTTTGAATCACATTATGAACGATGGGACGATTATTGCAATACGAACGCTTAACGTATCTAACGTATACGCGACAGTCTCAATAAATGTGGAGCGCATGTATCCACTCTCCGTTCCCTTGAATACGCGGCAGTCTCGATCAATGTGGAGCGCATGTATCCACTCTCCGTTCCCCTGATTACGCGGCAGTCTCAATGAATGTGGAGCGCATGTATCCACTCTCCGTTTCCTTGAATACGCGGCAGTCTCAATGAATGTGGAGCGCATGTATCCACTCTCCGTTCCCTTGAATACGCGGCAGTCTCAATGAATGTGGAGCGCATGTATCCACTCTCCGTTCCCTTGAATACGCGGCAGTCTCGATCAATGTGGAGCGCATGTATCCACTCTCCGTTCCCTTGAATACGCGGCAGTCTCGATCAATGTGGAGCGCATGTATCCACTCTCCGTTCCCTTGAATACGCGTCAGTCTCAATGAATGTGGAGCGCATGTATCCACTCTCCGTTCCCTTGAATACGCGGCAGTCTCGATCAATGTGGAGCGCATGTATCCACTCTCCGTTCCCTTGAATACGCGGCAGTCTCAATGAATGTGGAGCGCATGTATCCACTCTCCGTTTCCTTGAATACGCGGCAGTCTCAATGAATGTGGAGCGCATGTATCCACTCTCCGTTCCCTTGAATACGCGGCAGTCTCGATCAATGTGGAGCGCATGTATCCACTCTCCGTTCCCCTGATTACGCGGCAGTCTCAATGAATGTGGAGCGCATGTATCCACTCTCCGTTTCCTTGAATACGCGGCAGTCTCAATGAATGTGGAGCGCATGTATCCACTCTCCGTTCCCTTGAATACGCGGCAGTCTCAATGAATGTGGAGCGCATGTATCCACTCTCCGTTCCCTTGAATACGCGGCAGTCTCGATCAATGTGGAGCGCATGTATCCACTCTCCGTTCCCTTGAATACGCGGCAGTCTCGATCAATGTGGAGCGCATGTATCCACTCTCCGTTCCCTTGAATACGCGTCAGTCTCAATGAATGTGGAGCGCATGTATCCACTCTCCGTTCCCTTGAATACGCGGCAGTCTCGATCAATGTGGAGCGCATGTATCCACTCTCCGTTCCCTTGAATACGCGGCAGTCTCAATGAATGTGGAGCGCATGTATCCACTCTCCGTTCCCTTGAATACGCGGCAGTCTCATTGAATGTGGAACGCATGTATCCACTCTCCGTTCCCTTGAATACGCGGCAGTCTCGATCAATGTGGAGCGCATGTATCCACTCTCCGTTCCCCTGATTACGCGGCAGTCTCAATGAATGTGGAGCGCATGTATCCACTCTCCGTTTCCTTGAATACGCGGCAGTCTCAATGAATGTGGAGCGCATGTATCCACTCTCCGTTCCCTTGAATACGCGGCAGTCTCAATGAATGTGGAGCGCATGTATCCACTCTCCGTTCCCTTGAATACGCGGCAGTCTCGATCAATGTGGAGCGCATGTATCCACTCTCCGTTCCCTTGAATACGCGTCAGTCTCAATGAATGTGGAGCGCATGTATCCACTCTCCGTTCCCTTGAATACGCGGCAGTCTCGATCAATGTGGAGCGCATGTATCCACTCTCCGTTTCCTTGAATACGCGGCAGTCTCAATGAATGTGGAGCGCATGTATCCACTCTCCGTTCCCTTGAATACGCGGCAGTCTCATTGAATGTGGAACGCATGTATCCACTCTCCGTTCCCTTGAATACGCGGCAGTCTCGATCAATGTGGAGCGCATGTATCCACTCTCCGTTCCCCTGATTACGCGGCAGTCTCAATGAATGTGGAGCGCATGTATCCACTCTCCGTTTCCTTGAATACGCGGCAGTCTCAATGAATGTGGAGCGCATGTATCCACTCTCCGTTCCCTTGAATATGCGGCAGTCTCAATGAATGTGGAGCGCATGTATCCACTCTCCGTTCCCTTGAATACGCGGCAGTCTCGATCAATGTGGAGCGCATGTATCCACTCTCCGTTCCCTTGAATACGCGGCAGTCTCGATCAATGTGGAGCGCATGTATCCACTCTCCGTTCCCTTGAATACGCGTCAGTCTCAATGAATGTGGAGCGCATGTATCCACTCTCCGTTCCCTTGAATACGCGGCAGTCTCGATCAATGTGGAGCGCATGTATCCACTCTCCGTTCCCTTGAATACGCGGCAGTCTCAATGAATGTGGAGCGCATGTATCCACTCTCCGTTCCCTTGAATACGCAGCAGTCTCGATCAATGTGGAGCGCATGTATCCACTCTCCGTTCCCTTGAATACGCGGCAGTCTCGATCAATGTGGAGCGCATGTATCCACTCTCCGTTCCCTTGAATACGCGGCAGTCTCAATGAATGTGGAGCGCATGTATCCACTCTCCGTTTCCTTGAATACGCGGCAGTCTCAATGAATGTGGAGCGCATGTATCCACTCTCCGTTCCCTTGAATACGCGGCAGTCTCGATCAATGTGGAGCGCATGTATCCACTCTCCGTTCCCTTGAATACGCGGCAGTCTCGATCAATGTGGAGCGCATGTATCCACTCTCCGTTCCCTTGAATACGCGGCAGTCTCAATGAATGTGGAGCGCATGTATCCACTCTCCGTTCCCTTGAATACGCGGCAGTCTCGATCAATGTGGAGCGCATGTATCCACTCTCCGTTCCCTTGAATACGCGGCAGTCTCAATGAATGTGGAGCGCATGTATCCACTCTCCGTTTCCTTGAATACGCGGCAGTCTCAATGAATGTGGAGCGCATGTATCCACTCTCCGTTCCCTTGAATACGCGGCAGTCTCAATGAATGTGGAGCGCATGTATCCACTCTCCGTTTCCTTGAATACGCGGCAGTCTCAATGAATGTGGAGCGCATGTATCCACTCTCCGTTCCCTTGAATACGCGGCAGTCTCGATCAATGTGGAGCGCATGTATCCACTCTCCGTTCCCTTGAATACGCGGCAGTCTCAATAAATGTGGAGCGCATGTATCCACTCTCCGTTCCCTTGAATACGCGGCAGTCTCAATGAATGTGGAGCGCATGTATCCACTCTCCGTTTCCTTGAATACGCGGCAGTCTCAATGAATGTGGAGCGCATGTATCCACTCTCCGTTCCCTTGAATACGCGGCAGTCTCGATCAATGTGGAGCGCATGTATCCACTCTCCGTTCCCTTGAATACGCGGCAGTCTCGATCAATGTGGAGCGCATGTATCCACTCTCCGTTCCCTTGAATACGCGGCAGTCTCAATGAATGTGGAGCGCATGTATCCACTCTCCGTTCCCTTGAATACGCGGCAGTCTCGATCAATGTGGAGCGCATGTATCCACTCTCCGTTCCCTTGAATACGCGGCAGTCTCGATCAATGTGGAGCGCATGTATCCACTCTCCGTTCCCTTGAATACGCGGCAGTCTCAATGAATGTGGAGCGCATGTATCCACTCTCCGTTCCCTTGAATACGCGGCAGTCTCGATCAATGTGGAGCGCATGTATCCACTCTCCGTTCCCTTGAATACGCGGCAGTCTCGATCAATGTGGAGCGCATGTATCCACTCTCCGTTCCCTTGAATACGCGACAGTCTCAATGAATGTGGAGCGCATGTATCCACTCTCCGTTCCCTTCAATACGCGACAGCCTCAATAAATGTGGAGCGCATGTATCCACTCTCCGTTCCCTTGAATACGCGGCAGTCTCAATGAATGTGGAGCGCATGTATCCACTCTCCGTTTCCTTGAATACGCGGCAGTCTCAATGAATGTGGAGCGCATGTATCCACTCTCCGTTCCCTTGAATACGCGGCAGTCTCGATCAATGTGGAGCGCATGTATCCACTCTCCGTTCCCTTGAATACGCGGCAGTCTCAATAAATGTGGAGCGCATGTATCCACTCTCCGTTCCCTTGAATACGCGGCAGTCTCAATGAATGTGGAGCGCATGTATCCACTCTCCGTTTCCTTGAATACGCGGCAGTCTCAATGAATGTGGAGCGCATGTATCCACTCTCCGTTCCCTTGAATACGCGGCAGTCTCGATCAATGTGGAGCGCATGTATCCACTCTCCGTTCCCTTGAATACGCGGCAGTCTCGATCAATGTGGAGCGCATGTATCCACTCTCCGTTCCCTTGAATACGCGGCAGTCTCAATGAATGTGGAGCGCATGTATCCACTCTCCGTTCCCTTGAATACGCGGCAGTCTCGATCAATGTGGAGCGCATGTATCCACTCTCCGTTCCCTTGAATACGCGGCAGTCTCGATCAATGTGGAGCGCATGTATCCACTCTCCGTTCCCTTGAATACGCGACAGTCTCAATGAATGTGGAGCGCATGTATCCACTCTCCGTTCCCTTCAATACGCGACAGCCTCAATAAATGTGGAGCGCATGTATCCACTCTCCGTTCCCTTGAATACGCGGCAGTCTCAATGAATGTGGAGCGCATGTATCCACTCTCCGTTCCCTTGAATACGCGGCAGTCTCAATGAATGTGGAGCGCATGTATCCACTCTCCGTTCCCTTGAATACGCGGCAGTCTTGATCAATGTGGAGCGCATGTATCCACTCTCCGTTCCCTTGAATACGCGGCAGTCTCAATGAATGTGGAGCGCATGTATCCACTCTCCGTTCCCTTGAATACGCAGCAGTCTCGATCAATGTGGAGCGCATGTATCCACTCTCCGTTCCCTTGAATACGCGGCAGTCTCGATCAATGTGGAGCGCATGTATCCACTCTCCGTTCCCTTGAATACGCGGCAGTCTCAATGAATGTGGAGCGCATGTATCCACTCTCCGTTTCCTTGAATACGCGGCAGTCTCAATGAATGTGGAGCGCATGTATCCACTCTCCGTTCCCTTGAATACGCGGCAGTCTCGATCAATGTGGAGCGCATGTATCCACTCTCCGTTCCCTTGAATACGCGGCAGTCTCGATCAATGTGGAGCGCATGTATCCACTCTCCGTTCCCTTGAATACGCGGCAGTCTCAATGAATGTGGAGCGCATGTATCCACTCTCCGTTTCCTTGAATACGCGGCAGTCTCAATGAATGTGGAGCGCATGTATCCACTCTCCGTTCCCTTGAATACGCGGCAGTCTCGATCAATGTGGAGCGCATGTATCCACTCTCCGTTCCCTTGAATACGCGGCAGTCTCAATGAATGTGGAGCGCATGTATCCACTCTCCGTTTCCTTGAATACGCGGCAGTCTCAATGAATGTGGAGCGCATGTATCCACTCTCCGTTCCCTTGAATACGCGGCAGTCTCAATGAATGTGGAGCGCATGTATCCACTCTCCGTTTCCTTGAATACGCGGCAGTCTCAATGAATGTGGAGCGCATGTATCCACTCTCCGTTCCCTTGAATACGCGGCAGTCTCGATCAATGTGGAGCGCATGTATCCACTCTCCGTTCCCTTGAATACGCGGCAGTCTCAATAAATGTGGAGCGCATGTATCCACTCTCCGTTCCCTTGAATACGCGGCAGTCTCAATGAATGTGGAGCGCATGTATCCACTCTCCGTTTCCTTGAATACGCGGCAGTCTCAATGAATGTGGAGCGCATGTATCCACTCTCCGTTCCCTTGAATACGCGGCAGTCTCGATCAATGTGGAGCGCATGTATCCACTCTCCGTTCCCTTGAATACGCGGCAGTCTCGATCAATGTGGAGCGCATGTATCCACTCTCCGTTCCCTTGAATACGCGTCAGTCTCAATGAATGTGGAGCGCATGTATCCACTCTCCGTTCCCTTGAATACGCGGCAGTCTCGATCAATGTGGAGCGCATGTATCCACTCTCCGTTCCCTTGAATACGCGGCAGTCTCAATGAATGTGGAGCGCATGTATCCACTCTCCGTTCCCTTGAATACGCAGCAGTCTCGATCAATGTGGAGCGCATGTATCCACTCTCCGTTCCCTTGAATACGCGGCAGTCTCGATCAATGTGGAGCGCATGTATCCACTCTCCGTTCCCTTGAATACGCGGCAGTCTCAATGAATGTGGAGCGCATGTATCCACTCTCCGTTTCCTTGAATACGCGGCAGTCTCAATGAATGTGGAGCGCATGTATCCACTCTCCGTTCCCTTCAATACGCGACAGCCTCAATGAATGTGGAGCGCATGTATCCACTCTCCGTTCCCTTGAATACGCAGCAGTCTCGATCAATGTGGAGCGCATGTATCCACTCTCCGTTCCTTGAATACGCGGCAGTCTCGATCAATGTGGAGCGCATGTATCCACTCTCCGTTCCCTTGAATACGCGGCAGTCTCAATGAATGTGGAGCGCATGTATCCACTCTCCGTTCCCTTGAATACGCGACAGTCTCAATGAATGTGGAGCGCATGTATCCACTCTCCGTTCCCTTGAATACGCGGCAGTCTCATGAATGTGGAGCGCATGTTCCACTCTCCGTTCCCTTGAATACGCGCAGTCTCGATCAATGTGGAGCGCATGTATCCACTCTCCGTTCCCTTGAATACGCGGCAGTCTCGATCAATGTGGAGCGCATGTATCCACTCTCCGTTCCCTTGAATACGCGGCAGTCTCAATGAATGTGGAGCGCATGTATCCACTCTCCGTTCCTTGAATACGCGGCAGTCTCAATGAATGTGGAGCGCATGTATCCACTCTCCGTTCCCTTGAATACGCGGCAGTCTCGATCAATGGTGGAGCGCATGTATCCACTCTCCGTTCCCTTGAATACGCGGCAGTCTCAATGAATGTGGAGCGCATGTATCCACTCTCCGTTCCTTGAATACGCGGCAGTCCTCGATCAATGTGGAGCGCATGTATCCACTCTCCGTTTCCTTGAATACGCGGCAGTCTCAATGAATGTGGAGCGCATGTATCCACTCTCCGTTCCCTTGAATACGCGGCAGTCTCAATGAATGTGGAGCGCATGTATCCACTCTCCGTTCCTTGAATACGCGGCAGTCTCGATCAATGTGGAGCGCATGTATCCACTCTCCGTTCCCCTTGATACGCGGCAGTCTCAATGAATGTGGAGCGCATGTATCCACTCTCCGTTTCCTTGAATACGCGGCAGTCTCAATGAATGTGGAGCGCATGTATCCACTCTCCGTTCCCTTGAATACGCGGCAGTCTCAATGAATGTGGAGCGCATGTATCCACTCTCCGTTCCCTTGAATACGCGGCAGTCTCGATCAATGTGGAGCGCATGTATCCACTCTCCGTTCCCTTGAATACGCGGCAGTCTCGATCAATGTGGAGCGCATGTATCCACTCTCGTTCCTTGAATACGCGTCAGTCTCAATGATGTGGAGCGCATGTATCCACTCTCCGTTCCCTTGAATACGCGGCAGTCTCGATCAATGTGGAGCGCATGTATCCACTCTCCGTTCCCTTGAATACGCGGCAGTCTCAATGAATGTGGAGCGCATGTATCCACTCTCCGTTCCCTTGAATACGCGGCAGTCTCGATCAATGTGGAGCGCATGTATCCACTCTCCGTTCCCTTGAATACGCGGCAGTCTCGATCAATGTGGAGCGCATGTATCCACTCTCCGTTCCCTTGAATACGCGGCAGTCTCAATGAATGTGGAGCGCATGTATCCACTCTCCGTTCCTTGAATACGCGGCAGTCTCAATGAATGTGGAGCGCATGTATCCACTCTCCGTTCCCTTGAATACGCGGCAGTCTCGATCAATGTGGAGCGCATGTATCCACTCTCCGTTCCTTGAATACGCGGCAGTCTCGATCAATGTGGAGCGCATGTATCCACTCTCCGTTCCCTTGAATACGCGGCAGTCTCAATGAATGTGGAGCGCATGTATCCACTCTCCGTTCCCTTGAATACGCGGCAGTCTCGATCAATGTGGAGCGCATGTATCCACTCTCCGTTCCCTTGAATACGCGGCAGTCTCGATCAATGTGGAGCGCATGTATCCACTCTCCGTTCCCTTGAATACGCGCAGTCTCAATGAATGTGGAGCGCATGTATCCACTCTCCGTTCCCTTGAATACGCGGCAGTCTCAATGAATGTGGAGCGCATGTATCCACTCTCCGTTTCCCTTGAATACGCGGCAGTCTCAATGAATGTGGAGCGCATGTATCCACTCTCCGTTCCCTTGAATACGCGGCAGTCTCAATGAATTGGAGCGCATGTATCCACTCTCCGTTCCCTTGATACGCGGCAGTCTCAATGAATGTGGGAGCGCATGTATCCACTCTCCGTTTCCTTGAATACGCGGCAGTCTCAATGAATGTGGAGCGCATGTATCCACTCTCCGTTCCCTTGAATACGCGGCAGTCTCAATGAATGTGGAGCGCATGTATCCACTCTCCGTTTCCTTGAATACGCGGCAGTCTCGATCAATGTGGAGCGCATGTATCCACTCTCCGTTCCCTTGAATACGCGGCAGTCTCAATGAATGTGGAGCGCATGTATCCACTCTCCGTTTCCCTTGAATACGCGGCAGTCCTCAATGAATGTGGAGCGCCATGTATCCACTCTCCGTTCCCTTGAATACGCGCAGTCTCAATGAATGTGGAGCGCATGTATCCACTCTCGTTCCCTTGAATACGCGGCAGTCTCGATCAATGTGGAGCGCATGTATCCACTCTCCGTTCCCTTGAATACGCGGCTAGTCTCGATCAATGTGGAGCGCATGTAATCCACTCTCCGTTCCCTTGAATACGCGGCAGTCTCAATGAATGTGGAGCGCATGTATCCACTCTCCGTTTCCCTTGATACGCGGCAGTCTCAATGAATGTGGGAGCGCATGTATCCACTCTCCGTTCCCTTGAATACGCGGCAGTCTCAATGAATGTGGAGCGCATGTATCCACTCTCCGTTCCCTTGAATACGCGGCAGTCTCAATGAATGTGGAGCGCATGTATTCCACTCTCCGTTCCCTTGAATACGCGGCAGTCTCGAATCAATGTGGAGCGCATGTATCCACTCTCCGTTCCCCTTGAATTACGCGGCAGTCTCAATGAATGGGAGCGCATGTATCCACTCTCCGTTCCCTTGAATACGCGGCAGTCTCGATCAATGTGGAGCGCATGTATCCACTCTCCGTTCCCTTGAATACGCGGCAGTCTCAATGAATGTGGAGCGCATGTATCCACTCTCCGTTCCCTTGAATACGCGCAGTCTCAATGCAATGTGGAGCGCATGTATCCACTCTCCGTTCCCTTGAATACGCGGCAGTCTCGATCAATGTGGAGCGCATGTATCCACTCTCCGTTCCCTTGAATACGCGCAGTCTCAATGAATGTGGAGCGCATGTATCCACTCTCCGTTCCTTGAATACGCGGCAGTCTCAATCAATGTGGAGCGCATGTATCCACTCTCCGTTCCCTTGAATACGCGGCAGTCTCAATGAATGTGGAGCGCATGTATCCACTCTCCGTTCCCTTGAATACGCGGCAGTCTCGATCAATGTGGAGCGCATGTATCCACTCTCCGTTCCCTTGAATACGCGGCAGTCTCGATCAATGTGGAGCGCATGTATCCACTCTCCGTTCCCTTGAATACGCGGCAGTCTCAATGAATGTGGAGCGCATGTATCCACTCTCCGTTTCCTTGAATACGCGGCAGTCTCAATGAATGTGGAGCGCATGTATCCACTCTCCGTTCCCTTGAATACGCGGCAGTCTCGATCAATGTGGAGCGCATGTATCCACTCTCCGTTCCCTTGAATACGCGGCAGTCTCAATGAATGTGGAGCGCATGTATCCACTCTCCGTTCCCTTGAATACGCGGCAGTCTCGATGAATGTGGAGCGCATGTATCCACTCTCCGTTCCCTTGAATACGCGGCAGTCTCGATCAATGTGGAGCGCATGTATCCACTCTCCGTTCCCTTGAATACGCGGCAGTCTCAATGAATGTGGAGCGCATGTATCCACTCTCCGTTCCCTTGAATACGCGGCAGTCTCAATGAATGTGGAGCGCATGTATCCACTCTCCGTTCCCTTGAATACGCGGCAGTCTCAATGAATGTGGAGCGCATGTATCCACTCTCCGTTCCCTTGAATACGCGGCAGTCTCGATCAATGTGGAGCGCATGTATCCACTCTCCGTTCCCTTGAATACGCGTCCAAGGGGCATGTCCCCCGTTCCTAATACCGCCATGAATGTGGAGCGCATGTATCCACTCTCCGTTTCCTTGAATACGCGGCAGTCTCGATCAATGTGGAGCGCATGTATCCACTCTCCGTTCCCTTGAATACGCGGCAGTCTCATGAATGTGGAGCGCATGTATCCACTCTCCGTTCCCTTGAATACGCGGCAGTCTCGATCAATGTGGAGCGCATGTATCCACTCTCCGTTCCCTTGAATACGCGGCAGTCTCAATGAATGTGGAGCGCATGTATCCACTCTCCGTTCCTGAATACGCGCAGTCTCATCATGTGGAGCGCATGTATCCACTCTCCGTTCCTTGAATACGCGCAGTCTCGATCAATGTGGAGCGCATGTATCCACTCTCCGTTCCCTTGAATACGCGGCAGTCTCAATGAATGTGGAGCGCATGTATCCACTCTCCGTTCCCTTGAATACGCGGCAGTCTCAATGAATGTGGAGCGCATGTATCCACTCTCCGTTCCCTTGAATACGCGGCAGTCTCGATCAATGTGGAGCGCATGTATCCACTCTCCGTTCCCTTGAATACGCGGCAGTCTCGATCAATGTGGAGCGCATGTATCCACTCTCCGTTCCCTTGAATACGCGGCAGTCTCAATGAATGTGGAGCGCATGTATCCACTCTCCGTTTCCTTGAATACGCGGCAGTCTCAATGAATGTGGAGCGCATGTATCCACTCTCCGTTCCCTTGAATACGCGGCAGTCTCAATGAATGTGGAGCGCATGTATCCACTCTCCGTTCCCTTGAATACGCGGCAGTCTCGATCAATGTGGAGCGCATGTATCCACTCTCCGTTCCTTGAATACGCGGCAGTCTCGATGAATGTGGAGCGCATGTATCCACTCTCCGTTTCCCTTGAATACGCGGCAGTCTCAATAATGTGGAGCGCATGTATCCACTCTCCGTTCCCTTGAATACGCGGCAGTCTCAATGAATGTGGAGCGCATGTATCCACTCTCCGTTTCCTTGAATACGCGGCAGTCTCAATAATGTGGAGCGCATGTATCCACTCTCCGTTCCTTGAATACCGGCAGCTCATAATGTGGAGCGCATGTATCCACTCTCCGTTCCCTTGAATACGCGGCAGTCTCGATCAATGTGGAGCGCATGTATCCACTCTCCGTTCCCTTGAATACGCGGCAGTCTCGATCAATGTGGAGCGCATGTATCCACTCTCCGTTCCCTTGAATACGCGGCAGTCTCAATGAATGTGGAGCGCATGTATCCACTCTCCGTTCCCTTGAATACGCGGCAGTCTCGATCAATGTGGAGCGCATGTATCCACTCTCCGTTCCCTTGAATACGCGGCAGTCTCGATCAATGTGGAGCGCATGTATCCACTCTCCGTTCCCTTGAATACGCGGCAGTCTCAATGAATGTGGAGCGCATGTATCCACTCTCCGTTCCCTTGAATACGCGGCAGTCTCGATCAATGTGGAGCGCATGTATCCACTCTCCGTTCCCTGAATACGCGGCAGTCTCAATGGAATGTGGAGCGCATGTATCCACTCTCCGTTTCCCTTGGAATACGCGGCAGTCTCGATCAATGTGGAGCGCATGTATCCACTCTCCGTTCCCTTGAATACGCGGCAGTCTCAATGAATGTGGAGCGCATGTATCCACTTCTCCGTTTCCCTTGAATACGCGGCAGTCTCAGATGAATGTGGAGCGCATGTATCCACTCTCCGTTCCCTTGAATACGCGGCAGTCTCGATCAATGTGGAGCGCATGTATCCACTCTCCGTTCCCTTGAATACGCGGCAGTCTCAATGAATGTGGAGCGCATGTATCCACTCTCCGTTCCCTTGAATACGCGGCAGTCTCCATGAATGTGGAGCGCATGTATCCCACTCTCCGTTCCCTTGAATACGCGGCAGTCTCATCAATGTGGAGCGCATGTATCCACTCTCCGTTCCCTTGAATACGCGGCAGTCTCAATGAATGTGGAGCGCATGTATCCACTCTCCGTTTCCTTGAATACGCGGCAGTCTCAATGAATGTGGAGCGCATGTATCCACTCTCCGTTCCCTTGAATACGCGGCAGTCTCGATCAATGTGGAGCGCATGTATCCACTCTCCGTTCCCTTGAATACGCGGCAGTCTCAATGAATGTGGAGCGCATGTATCCACTCTCCGTTTCCTTGAATACGCGGCAGTCTCGATCAATGTGGAGCGCATGTATCCACTCTCCGTTCCCTTGAATACGCGGCAGTCTCAATGAATGTGGAGCGCATGTATCCACTCTCCGTTCCCTTGATTACGCGGCAGTCTCAATGAATGTGGAGCGCATGTATCCACTCTCCGTTCCCTTGAATACGCGGCAGTCTCGATCAATGTGGAGCGCATGTATCCACTCTCCGTTCCCTTGAATACGCGGCAGTCTCGATCAATGTGGAGCGCATGTATCCACTCTCCGTTCCCTTGAATACGCGGCAGTCTCAATGAATGTGGAGCGCATGTATCCACTCTCCGTTTCCCTTGAATACGCGGCAGTCTCGATCAATGTGGAGCGCATGTATCCACTCTCCGTTCCCTTGAATACGCGGCAGTCTCAATGAATGTGGAGCGCATGTATCCACTCTCCGTTTCCTTGAATACGCGGCAGTCTCGATCAATGTGGAGCGCATGTATCCACTCTCCGTTCCCTTGAATACGCGGCAGTCTCAATGAATGTGGAGCGCATGTATCCACTCTCCGTTTCCTTGAATACGCGGCAGTCTCGATCAATGTGGAGCGCATGTATCCACTCTCCGTTCCCTTGAATACGCGCAGTCTCAATGAATGTGGAGCGCATGTATCCACTCTCCGTTCCCTTGAATACGCGGCAGTCTCGATGAATGTGGAGCGCATGTATCCACTCTCCGTTCCCTTGAATACGCGGCAGTCTCAATGAATGTGGAGCGCATGTATCCACTCTCCGTTTCCCTTGAATACGCGGCAGTCTCGATCAATGTGGAGCGCATGTATCCACTCTCCGTTCCCTTGAATACGCGGCAGTCTCAATGAATGTGGAGCGCATGTATCCACTCTCCGTTCCTTGAATACGCGGCAGTCTCGATCAATGTGGAGCGCATGTATCCACTCTCCGTTCCCTTGAATACGCGGCAGTCTCAATGAATGTGGAGCGCATGTATCCACTCTCCGTTTCCCTTGAATACGCGGCAGTCTCGATCAATGTGGAGCGCATGTATCCACTCTCCGTTCCCTTGAATACGCGGCAGTCTCAATCAATGTGGAGCGCATGTATCCACTCTCCGTTCCCTTGAATACGCGGCAGTCTCAATGAATGTGGAGCGCATGTATCCACTCTCCGTTCCCTTGAATACGCGGCAGTCTCGATCAATGTGGAGCGCATGTATCCACTCTCCGTTCCCTTGAATACGCGGCAGTTCTCGATCAATGTGGAGCGCATGTATCCACTCTCCGTTCCCTTGAATACGCGGCAGTCTCAATGAATGTGGAGCGCATGTATCCACTCTCCGTTCCCTTGAATACGCGGCAGTCTCAATGAATGTGGAGCGCATGTATCCACTCTCCGTTCCCTTGAATACGCGGCAGTCTCGATCAATGTGGAGCGCATGTATCCACTCTCCGTTCCCTTGAATACGCGGCAGTCTCGATCAATGTGGAGCGCATGTATCCACTCTCCGTTCCCTTGAATACGCGGCAGTCTCAATGAATGTGGAGCGCATGTATCCACTCTCCGTTTCCCTTGAATACGCGGCAGTCTCATGAATGTGGAGCGCATGTATCCACTCTCCGTTCCCTTGAATACGCGGCAGTCTCGATCAATGTGGAGCGCATGTATCCACTCTCCGTTCCCTTGAATACGCGGCAGTCTCAATGAATGTGGAGCGCATGTATCCCACTCTCCGTTTCCTTGAATACGCGGCAGTCTCAATGAATGTGGAGCGCATGTATCCACTCTCCGTTCCCTTGAATACGCGGCAGTCTCGATCAATGTGGAGCGCATGTATCCACTCTCCGTTCCCTTGAATACGCGGCAGTCTCGATCAATGTGGAGCGCATGTATCCACTCTCCGTTCCCTTGAATACGCGGCAGTCTCAATGAATGTGGAGCGCATGTATCCACTCTCCGTTCCCTTGAATACGCGGCAGTCTCGATCAATGTGGAGCGCATGTATCCACTCTCCGTTCCCTTGAATACGCGGCAGTCTCGATCAATGTGGAGCGCATGTATCCACTCTCCGTTCCCTTGAATACGCGACAGTCTCAATGAATGTGGAGCGCATGTATCCACTCTCCGTTCCCTTCAATACGCGACAGCCTCAATAAATGTGGAGCGCATGTATCCACTCTCCGTTCCCTTGAATACGCGGCAGTCTCAATGAATGTGGAGCGCATGTATCCACTCTCCGTTCCCTTGAATACGCGGCAGTCTCAATGAATGTGGAGCGCATGTATCCACTCTCCGTTCCCTTGAATACGCGGCAGTCTCGATCAATGTGGAGCGCATGTATCCACTCTCCGTTCCCTTGAATACGCGGCAGTCTCGATCAATGTGGAGCGCATGTATCCACTCTCCGTTCCCTTGAATACGCGGCAGTCTCGATCAATGTGGAGCGCATGTATCCACTCTCCGTTCCCTTGAATACGCGTCAGTCTCAATGAATGTGGAGCGCATGTATCCACTCTCCGTTCCCTTGAATACGCGGCAGTCTCGATCAATGTGGAGCGCATGTATCCACTCTCCGTTCCCTTGAATACGCGGCAGTCTCGATCAATGTGGAGCGCATGTATCCACTCTCCGTTCCCTTGAATACGCGGCAGTCTCGATCAATGTGGAGCGCATGTATCCACTCTCCGTTCCCTTGAATACGCGGCAGTCTCGATCAATGTGGAGCGCATGTATCCACTCTCCGTTCCCTTGAATACGCAGCAGTCTCGATCAATGTGGAGCGCATGTATCCACTCTCCGTTCCCTTGAATACGCGGCAGTCTCGATCAATGTGGAGCGCATGTATCCACTCTCCGTTCCCTTGAATACGCGGCAGTCTCAATGAATGTGGAGCGCATGTATCCACTCTCCGTTTCCTTGAATACGCGGCAGTCTCAATGAATGTGGAGCGCATGTATCCACTCTCCGTTCCCTTCAATACGCGACAGCCTCAATAAATGTGGAGCGCATGTATCCACTCTCCGTTCCCTTGAATACGCGGCAGTCTCAATGAATGTGGAGCGCATGTATCCACTCTCCGTTCCCTTGAATACGCGGCAGTCTCGATCAATGTGGAGCGCATGTATCCACTCTCCGTTCCCTTGAATACGCGGCAGTCTCGATCAATGTGGAGCGCATGTATCCACTCTCCGTTCCCTTGAATACGCGACAGTCTCAATGAATGTGGAGCGCATGTATCCACTCTCCGTTCCCTTCAATACGCGACAGCCTCAATAAATGTGGAGCGCATGTATCCACTCTCCGTTCCCTTGAATACGCGGCAGTCTCAATGAATGTGGAGCGCATGTATCCACTCTCCGTTCCCTTGAATACGCGGCAGTCTCGATCAATGTGGAGCGCATGTATCCACTCTCCGTTCCCTTGAATACGCGGCAGTCTCGATCAATGTGGAGCGCATGTATCCACTCTCCGTTCCCTTGAATACGCGGCAGTCTCAATGAATGTGGAGCGCATGTATCCACTCTCCGTTTCCTTGAATACGCGGCAGTCTCAATGAATGTGGAGCGCATGTATCCACTCTCCGTTCCCTTGAATACGCGGCAGTCTCGATCAATGTGGAGCGCATGTATCCACTCTCCGTTCCCTTGAATACGCGGCAGTCTCAATGAATGTGGAGCGCATGTATCCACTCTCCGTTTCCTTGAATACGCGTCAGTCTCAATGAATGTGGAGCGCATGTATCCACTCTCCGTTCCCTTGAATACGCGGCAGTCTCGATCAATGTGGAGCGCATGTATCCACTCTCCGTTCCCTTGAATACGCGGCAGTCTCAATGAATGTGGAGCGCATGTATCCACTCTCCGTTCCCTTGAATACGCGGCAGTCTCGATCAATGTGGAGCGCATGTATCCACTCTCCGTTCCCTTGAATACGCGGCAGTCTCGATCAATGTGGAGCGCATGTATCCACTCTCCGTTCCCTTGAATACGCGGCAGTCTCGATCAATGTGGAGCGCATGTATCCACTCTCCGTTCCCTTGAATACGCGGCAGTCTCATTGAATGTGGAGCGCATGTATCCACTCTCCGTTTCCTCGAATACGCGGCAGTCTAAATGAATGTGGAGCGCATGTATCCACTCTCCGTTCCCTTGAATACGCGACAATCTCAATCAATGTGGAGCGCATGTATCCACTCTCCGTTTCCTCGAATACGCGGCAGTCTAAATGAATGTGGAGCGCATGTATCCACTCTCCGTTCCCTTGAATACGCGACAATCTCAATCAATGTGGAGCGCATGTATCCACTCTCCGTTTCCTTGAATACGCGGCAGTCTCAATGAATGTGGAGCGCATGTATCCACTCTCCGTTCCCTCGAATACGCGGCAGTCTCGATCAATGTGGTGCGCATGTATCCTCTCACGTTCCCTTGAATACGCGGCAGTCTCAATGAATGTGGAGCACATGTATCCACTCTACGTTCCTCTGAATACGCATATTATTTTTCATTTGCTGTAGCATTTCACAATTTGTACCGGTAAGTTGATTTCATCTACTTATAAAAGAAAAACGCAGTTCCCACTCTTGGTTACCTTGAATACGAGGCATTTCAAACACACAAACCTTACAAATCGTGACTCAATTGAACAGCCGCTTATTCTTCTAGAAAAGAATCATTGGAAACTCGTCTCGCAGAACACAAGATGTTCAAACGTTGGCTGTGCAATAATGTACCGCTAACCCTATTGAACGAAATAGTTTTGGCATTGTTCGTATTGAAGTGGAAACTCCTAGAGAAACCCTGATTACGTTCTTGAAAATAGTAATAAAATAATATCACTTATTGTACCACTAATCACATTTTATTTCTTTAATTTTCTTTTCATGTATCATCGAGCGTTGGAGTCTTCACTGCTGTGGTGCCTAGGAAACGATCCGCCAAATGTGAACGAGATCAAGGAGCCCAAGCCCTGGGCAGAATATATATATATATACTAGTTTATAGGTTGTTTTTTGCTTCTGAAATAAAATTATAATCAATAGTGAACGTATCACATTTTGAAAAATAGCATGAAATAAAAATAAATGAAATTTAAAACTAACGACAATATGCTCACAAGTAAGAAATCAAGATAGTTCAATGAAAAACAAATCAAAGCTTATCTTTTATTTGCTTTATATAATTTTAGCTATGACAAAAAAAAGAGTTTTGCTCACTTCAATACAGCGTTTGACAGTTGAATTTATCTTAGCGAATCTAGAATAAAATAAACAAAAATGAATGAACGAAATATATAGCTGTTTGACAAACAAACCAAAGCAAACAAGAAATTTCTGTGAAAAAAATAATTAAGTTTCAAATAAAATTGGAATGCTTGTGTAATAGTGTATTATTAAAAATCCGTAAAATTCCTTGAATATCGAATAATTCCTTAAAAATCGAGAAAGTTAAAGGGACCCATGCTTGAAAGGCTTATGAAATTATAAAAATCCGTAGATTTTTTTCAATTCACTGTACCAAAACCTTAGCCTCCAACTTTTAGTGGGACCCATGCTTGAAAATCCAATAAAATTATAAAAATCCGTAGATATCCCAAAAAGTTGAGTAAATATCAACGGATTTTCGATTTCTTAGCCTCAATCGCTTCGTCTGGATCTCAGCTAACTTTCGGTGTGCTGGAAATATCAATTCACTCTGCCAAAACCTTAGCCTCCAACTTTTAGTGGGACCCATGCTTGAAAATCCAATAAAATTATAAAAATCCGTAGATTTCCCAAAAAGTTGAGTAAATATCAACGGATTTTCGATTTCTTAGCCTCAATCGCTTCGTCTGGATCCCAGCTAACTTTCCGTGTGCTGGAATTATCAATTCACTCTACCAAAACCTTAGCCTCCAACTTTTAGTGGGACCCATGCTTGAAAATCCAATAAAATTATAAAAATCCGTAGATTTCCCAAAAAGTTGAGTAAATATCAACGGATTTTCGATTTCTTAGCCTCAATCGCTTCGTCTGGATCCCAGCTAACTTTCCGTGTGCTGGAATTATCAATTCACTCTACCAAAACCTTAGCCTCCAACTTTTAGTGGGACCCATGCTTGAAAATCCAATAAAATTATAAAAATCCGTAGATTTCCCAAAAAAGTTGAGTAAATATCAACGGATTTTCGATTTCTTAGCCTCAATCGCTTCGTCTGGATCTCAGCTAACTTTCGGTGTGCTGGAAATATCAATTCACTCTGCCAAAACCTTAGCCTCCAACTTTTAGTGGGACCCATGCTTGAAAATCCAATAAAATTATAAAAATCCGTAGATTTCCCAAAAAGTTGAGTAAATATCAACGGATTTTCGATTTCTTAGCCTCAATCGCTTCGTCTGGATCCCAGCTAACTTTCCGTGTGCTGGAATTATCAATTCACTCTACCAAAACCTTAGCCTCCAACTTTTAGTGGGACCCATGCTTGAAAATCCAATAAAATTATAAAAATCCGTAGATTTCCCAAAAAAGTTGAGTAAATATCAACGGATTTTCGATTTCTTAGCCTCAATCGCTTCGTCTGGATCTCAGCTAACTTTCGGTGTGCTGGAAATATCAATTCACTCTGCCAAAACCTTAGCCTCCAACTTTTAGTGGGACCCATGCTTGAAAATCCAATAAAATTATAAAAATCCGTAGATTTCCCAAAAAGTTGAGTAAATATCAACGGATTTTCGATTTCTTAGCCTCAATCGCTTCGTCTGGATCCCAGCTAACTTTCCGTGTGCTGGAATTATCAATTCACTCTACCAAAACCTTAGCCTCCAACTTTTAGTGGGACCCATGCTTGAAAATCCAATAAAATTATAAAAATCCGTAGATTTCCCAAAAAGTTGAGTAAATATCAACGGATTTTCGATTTCTTAGCCTCAATCGCTTCGTCTGGATCCCAGCTAACTTTCCGTGTGCTGGAATTATCAATTCACTCTACCAAAACCTTAGCCTCCAACTTTTAGTGGGACCCATGCTTGAAAATCCAATAAAATTATAAAAATCCGTAGATTTCCCAAAAAAGTTGAGTAAATATCAACGGATTTTCGATTTCTTAGCCTCAATCGCTTCGTCTGGATCTCAGCTAACTTTCGGTGTGCTGGAAATATCAATTCACTCTGCCAAAACCTTAGCCTCCAACTTTTAGTGGGACCCATGCTTGAAAATCCAATAAAATTATAAAAATCCGTAGATTTCCCAAAAAGTTGAGTAAATATCAACGGATTTTCGATTTCTTAGCCTCAATCGCTTCGTCTGGATCCCAGCTAACTTTCCGTGTGCTGGAATTATCAATTCACTCTACCAAAACCTTAGCCTCCAACTTTTAGTGGGACCCATGCTTGAAAATCCAATAAAATTATAAAAATCCGTAGATTTCCCAAAAAAGTTGAGTAAATATCAACGGATTTTCGATTTCTTAGCCTCAATCGCTTCGTCTGGATCTCAGCTAACTTTCGGTGTGCTGGAAATATCAATTCACTCTGCCAAAACCTTAGCCTCCAACTTTTAGTGGGACCCATGCTTGAAAATCCAATAAAATTATAAAAATCCGTAGATTTCCCAAAAAGTTGAGTAAATATCAACGGATTTTCGATTTCTTAGCCTCAATCGCTTCGTCTGGATCCCAGCTAACTTTCCGTGTGCTGGAATTATCAATTCACTCTACCAAAACCTTAGCCTCCAACTTTTAGTGGGACCCATGCTTGAAAATCCAATAAAATTATAAAAATCCGTAGATTTCCCAAAAAGTTGAGTAAATATCAACGGATTTTCGATTTCTTAGCCTCAATCGCTTCGTCTGGATCCCAGCTAACTTTCCGTGTGCTGGAATTATCAATTCACTCTACCAAAACCTTAGCCTCCAACTTTTAGTGGGACCCATGCTTGAAAATCCAATAAAATTATAAAAATCCGTAGATTTCCCAAAAAGTTGAGTAAATATCAACGGATTTTCGATTTCTTAGCCTCAATCGCTTCGTCTGGATCTCAGCTAACTTTCGGTGTGCTGGAAATATCAATTCACTCTGCCAAAACCTTAGCCTCCAACTTTTAGTGGGACCCATGCTTGAAAATCCAATAAAATTATAAAAATCCGTAGATTTCCCAAAAAGTTGAGTAAATATCAACGGATTTTCGATTTCTTAGCCTCAATCGCTTCGTCTGGATCTCAGCTAACTTTCGGTGTGCTGGAAATATCAATTCACTCTGCCAAAACCTTAGCCTCCAACTTTTAGTGGGACCCATGCTTGAAAATCCAATAAAATTATAAAAATCCGTAGATTTCCCAAAAAGTTGAGTAAATATCAACGGATTTTCGATTTCTTAGCCTCAATCGCTTCGTCTGGATCCCAGCTAACTTTCCGTGTGCTGGAATTATCAATTCACTCTACCAAAACCTTAGCCTCCAACTTTTAGTGGGACCCATGCTTGAAAATCCAATAAAATTATAAAAATCCGTAGATTTCCCAAAAAGTTGAGTAAATATCAACGGATTTTCGATTTCTTAGCCTCAATCGCTTCGTCTGGATCCCAGCTAACTTTCCGTGTGCTGGAATTATCAATTCACTCTACCAAAACCTTAGCCTCCAACTTTTAGTGGGACCCATGCTTGAAAATCCAATAAAATTATAAAAATCCGTAGATTTCCCAAAAAGTTGAGTAAATATCAACGGATTTTCGATTTCTTAGCCTCAATCGCTTCGTCTGGATCCCAGCTAACTTTCCGTGTGCTGGAATTATCAATTCACTCTACCAAAACCTTAGCCTCCAACTTTTAGTGGGACCCATGCTTGAAAATCCAATAAAATTATAAAAATCCGTAGATTTCCCAAAAAGTTGAGTAAATATCAACGGATTTTCGATTTCTTAGCCTCAATCGCTTCGTCTGGATCCCAGCTAACTTTCCGGTGTGCTGGAATTATCAATTCACTCTGCCAAAACCTTAGCCTCCAACTTTTAGTGGGACCCATGCTTGAAAATCCAATAAAATTATAAAAATCCGTAGATTTCCCAAAAAGTTGAGTAAATATCAACGGATTTTCGATTTCTTAGCCTCAATCGCTTCGTCTGGATCCCAGCTAACTTTCCGTGTGCTGGAATTATCAATTCACTCTACCAAAACCTTAGCCTCCAACTTTTAGTGGGACCCATGCTTGAAAATCCAATAAAATTATAAAAATCCGTAGATTTCCCAAAAAGTTGAGTAAATATCAACGGATTTTCGATTTCTTAGCCTCAATCGCTTCGTCTGGATCCCAGCTAACTTTCCGTGTGCTGGAATTATCAATTCACTCTACCAAAACCTTAGCCTCCAACTTTTAGTGGGACCCATGCTTGAAAATCCAATAAAATTATAAAAATCCGTAGATTTCCCAAAAAGTTGAGTAAATATCAACGGATTTTCGATTTCTTAGCCTCAATCGCTTCGTCTGGATCTCAGCTAACTTTCGGTGTGCTGGAAATATCAATTCACTCTGCCAAAACCTTAGCCTCCAACTTTTAGTGGGACCCATGCTTGAAAATCCAATAAAATTATAAAAATCCGTAGATTTCCCAAAAAGTTGAGTAAATATCAACGGATTTTCGATTTCTTAGCCTCAATCGCTTCGTCTGGATCCCAGCTAACTTTCCGTGTGCTGGAATTATCAATTCACTCTACCAAAACCTTAGCCTCCAACTTTTAGTGGGACCCATGCTTGAAAATCCAATAAAATTATAAAAATCCGTAGATTTCCCAAAAAGTTGAGTAAATATCAACGGATTTTCGATTTCTTAGCCTCAATCGCTTCGTCTGGATCCCAGCTAACTTTCCGTGTGCTGGAATTATCAATTCACTCTGCCAAAACCTTAGCCTCCAACTTTTAGTGGGACCCATGCTTGAAAATCCAATAAAATTATAAAAATCCGTAGATTTCCCAAAAAGTTGAGTAAATATCAACGGATTTTCGATTTCTTAGCCTCAATCGCTTCGTCTGGATCCCAGCTAACTTTCCGTGTGCTGGAATTATCAATTCACTCTACCAAAACCTTAGCCTCCAACTTTTAGTGGGACCCATGCTTGAAAATCCAATAAAATTATAAAAATCCGTAGATTTCCCAAAAAGTTGAGTAAATATCAACGGATTTTCGATTTCTTAGCCTCAATCGCTTCGTCTGGATCCCAGCTAACTTTCCGTGTGCTGGAATTATCAATTCACTCTGCCAAAACCTTAGCCTCCAACTTTTAGTGGGACCCATGCTTGAAAATCCAATAAAATTATAAAAATCCGTAGATTTCCCAAAAAGTTGAGTAAATATCAACGGATTTTCGATTTCTTAGCCTCAATCGCTTCGTCTGGATCCCAGCTAACTTTCCGTGTGCTGGAATTATCAATTCACTCTACCAAAACCTTAGCCTCCAACTTTTAGTGGGACCCATGCTTGAAAATCCAATAAAATTATAAAAATCCGTAGATTTCCCAAAAAGTTGAGTAAATATCAACGGATTTTCGATTTCTTAGCCTCAATCGCTTCGTCTGGATCCCAGCTAACTTTCCGTGTGCTGGAATTATCAATTCACTCTACCAAAACCTTAGCCTCCAACTTTTAGTGGGACCCATGCTTGAAAATCCAATAAAATTATAAAAATCCGTAGATTTCCCAAAAAGTTGAGTAAATATCAACGGATTTTCGATTTCTTAGCCTCAATCGCTTCGTCTGGATCTCAGCTAACTTTCGGTGTGCTGGAAATATCAATTCACTCTGCCAAAACCTTAGCCTCCAACTTTTAGTGGGACCCATGCTTGAAAATCCAATAAAATTATAAAAATCCGTAGATTTCCCAAAAAGTTGAGTAAATATCAACGGATTTTCGATTTCTTAGCCTCAATCGCTTCGTCTGGATCTCAGCTAACTTTCGGTGTGCTGGAAATATCAATTCACTCTGCCAAAACCTTAGCCTCCAACTTTTAGTGGGACCCATGCTTGAAAATCCAATAAAATTATAAAAATCCGTAGATTTCCCAAAAAGTTGAGTAAATATCAACGGATTTTCGATTTCTTAGCCTCAATCGCTTCGTCTGGATCCCAGCTAACTTTCCGTGTGCTGGAATTATCAATTCACTCTGCCAAAACCTTAGCCTCCAACTTTTAGTGGGACCCATGCTTGAAAATCCAATAAAATTATAAAAATCCGTAGATTTCCCAAAAAGTTGAGTAAATATCAACGGATTTTCGATTTCTTAGCCTCAATCGCTTCGTCTGGATCTCAGCTAACTTTCGGTGTGCTGGAAATATCAATTCACTCTGCCAAAACCTTAGCCTCCAACTTTTAGTGGGACCCATGCTTGAAAATCCAATAAAATTATAAAAATCCGTAGATTTCCCAAAAAGTTGAGTAAATATCAACGGATTTTCGATTTCTTAGCCTCAATCGCTTCGTCTGGATCCCAGCTAACTTTCCGTGTGCTGGAATTATCAATTCACTCTGCCAAAACCTTAGCCTCCAACTTTTAGTGGGACCCATGCTTGAAAATCCAATAAAAATTATAAAATCCGTAGATTTCCCAAAAAGTTGAGTAAATATCAACGGATTTTCGATTTCTTAGCCTCAATCGCTTCGTCTGGATCCCAGCTAACTTTCCGTGTGCTGGAATTATCAATTCACTCTGCCAAAACCTTAGCCTCCAACTTTTAGTGGGACCCATGCTTGAAAATCCAATAAAATTATAAAAATCCGTAGATTTCCCAAAAAGTTGAGTAAATATCAACGGATTTTCGATTTCTTAGCCTCAATCGCTTCGTCTGGATCCCAGCTAACTTTCCGTGTGCTGGAATTATCAATTCACTCTACCAAAACCTTAGCCTCCAACTTTTAGTGGGACCCATGCTTGAAAATCCAATAAAATTATAAAAATCCGTAGATTTCCCAAAAAGTTGAGTAAATATCAACGGATTTTCGATTTCTTAGCCTCAATCGCTTCGTCTGGATCTCAGCTAACTTTCGGTGTGCTGGAAATATCAATTCACTCTGCCAAAACCTTAGCCTCCAACTTTTAGTGGGACCCATGCTTGAAAATCCAATAAAATTATAAAAATCCGTAGATTTCCCAAAAAGTTGAGTAAATATCAACGGATTTTCGATTTCTTAGCCTCAATCGCTTCGTCTGGATCCCAGCTAACTTTCCGTGTGCTGGAATTATCAATTCACTCTACCAAAACCTTAGCCTCCAACTTTTAGTGGGACCCATGCTTGAAAATCCAATAAAATTATTAAAATCCGTAGATTTCCCAAAAAGTTGAGTAAATATCAACGGATTTTCGATTTCTTAGCCTCAATCGCTTCGTCTGGATCCCAGCTAACTTTCCGTGTGCTTGAATTATCAATTCACTCTGCCAAAACCTTAGCCTCCAACTTTTAGTGGGACCCATGCTTGAAAATCCAAAGAAATTATTAAAATCCGTAGATTTCCCAAAAAGTTGAGTAAATATCAACGGATTTTCGATTTCTTAGCCTCAATCGCTTCGTCTGGATCCCAGCTAACTTTCCGTGTGCTGGAATTATCAATTCACTCTACCAAAACCTTAGCCTCCAACTTTTAGTGGGACCCATGCTTGAAAATCCAATAAAATTATTAAAATCCGTAGATTTCCCAAAAAGTTGAGTAAATATCAACGGATTTTCGATTTCTTAGCCTCAATCGCTTCGTCTGGATCCCAGCTAACTTTCCGTGTGCTGGAATTATCAATTCACTCTACCAAAACCTTAGCCTCCAACTTTTAGTGGGACCCATGCTTGAAAATCCAATAAAATTATAAAAATCCGTAGATTTCCCAAAAAGTTGAGTAAATATCAACGGATTTTCGATTTCTTAGCCTCAATCGCTTCGTCTGGATCTCAGCTAACTTTCGGTGTGCTGGAAATATCAATTCACTCTGCCAAAACCTTAGCCTCCAACTTTTAGTGGGACCCATGCTTGAAAATCCAAAAAAATTATAAAAATCCGTAGATTTCCCAAAAAGTTGAGTAAATATCAACGGATTTTCGATTTCTTAGCCTCAATCGCTTCGTCTGGATCTCAGCTAACTTTCGGTGTGCTGGAAATATCAATTCACTCTGCCAAAACCTTAGCCTCCAACTTTTAGTGGGACCCATGCTTGAAAATCCAAAAAAATTATAAAAATCCGTAGATTTCCCAAAAAGTTGAGTAAATATCAACGGATTTTCGATTTCTTAGCCTCAATCGCTTCGTCTGGATCTCAGCTAACTTTCGGTGTGCTGGAAATATCAATTCACTCTGCCAAAACCTTAGCCTCCAACTTTTAGTGGGACCCATGCTTGAAAATCCAATAAAATTATAAAAATCCGTAGATTTCCCAAAAAGTTGAGTAAATATCAACGGATTTTCGATTTCTTAGCCTCAATCGCTTCGTCTGGATCTCAGCTAACTTTCGGTGTGCTGGAAATATCAATTCACTCTGCCAAAACCTTAGCCTCCAACTTTTAGTGGGACCCATGCTTGAAAATCCAATAAAATTATAAAAATCCGTAGATTTCCCAAAAAGTTGAGTAAATATCAACGGATTTTCGATTTCTTAGCCTCAATCGCTTCGTCTGGATCCCAGCTAACTTTCCGTGTGCTGGAATTATCAATTCACTCTACCAAAACCTTAGCCTCCAACTTTTAGTGGGACCCATGCTTGAAAATCCAATAAAATTATAAAAATCCGTAGATTTCCCAAAAAGTTGAGTAAATATCAACGGATTTTCGATTTCTTAGCCTCAATCGCTTCGTCTGGATCTCAGCTAACTTTCGGTGTGCTGGAAATATCAATTCACTCTGCCAAAACCTTAGCCTCCAACTTTTAGTGGGACCCATGCTTGAAAATCCAATAAAATTATAAAAATCCGTAGATTTCCCAAAAAGTTGAGTAAATATCAACGGATTTTCGATTTCTTAGCCTCAATCGCTTCGTCTGGATCCCAGCTAACTTTCCGTGTGCTGGAATTATCAATTCACTCTGCCAAAACCTTAGCCTCCAACTTTTAGTGGGACCCATGCTTGAAAATCCAATAAAATTATAAAAATCCGTAGATTTCCCAAAAAGTTGAGTAAATATCAACGGATTTTCGATTTCTTAGCCTCAATCGCTTCGTCTGGATCTCAGCTAACTTTCGGTGTGCTGGAAATATCAATTCACTCTGCCAAAACCTTAGCCTCCAACTTTTAGTGGGACCCATGCTTGAAAATCCAATAAAATTATAAAAATCCGTAGATTTCCCAAAAAGTTGAGTAAATATCAACGGATTTTCGATTTCTTAGCCTCAATCGCTTCGTCTGGATCCCAGCTAACTTTCCGTGTGCTGGAATTATCAATTCACTCTACCAAAACCTTAGCCTCCAACTTTTAGTGGGACCCATGCTTGAAAATCCAATAAAATTATTAAAATCCGTAGATTTCCCAAAAAGTTGAGTAAATATCAACGGATTTTCGATTTCTTAGCCTCAATCGCTTCGTCTGGATCCCAGCTAACTTTCGGTGTGCTGGAAATATCAATTCACTCTGCCAAAACCTTAGCCTCCAACTTTTAGTGGGACCCATGCTTGAAAATCCAATAAAATTATAAAAATCCGTAGATTTCCCAAAAAGTTGAGTAAATATCAACGGATTTTCGATTTCTTAGCCTCAATCGCTTCGTCTGGATCTCAGCTAACTTTCGGTGTGCTGGAAATATCAATTCACTCTGCCAAAACCTTAGCCTCCAACTTTTAGTGGGACCCATGCTTGAAAATCCAATAAAATTATAAAAATCCGTAGATTTCCCAAAAAGTTGAGTAAATATCAACGGATTTTCGATTTCTTAGCCTCAATCGCTTCGTCTGGATCTCAGCTAACTTTCGGTGTGCTGGAAATATCAATTCACTCTGCCAAAACCTTAGCCTCCAACTTTTAGTGGGACCCATGCTTGAAAATCCAATAAAATTATAAAAATCCGTAGATTTCCCAAAAAGTTGAGTAAATATCAACGGATTTTCGATTTCTTAGCCTCAATCGCTTCGTCTGGATCCCAGCTAACTTTCCGTGTGCTGGAATTATCAATTCACTCTACCAAAACCTTAGCCTCCAACTTTTAGTGGGACCCATGCTTGAAAATCCAAAGAAATTATTAAAAATCCGTAGATTTCCCAAAAAGTTGAGTAAATATCAACGGATTTTCGATTTCTTAGCCTCAATCGCTTCGTCTGGATCCCAGCTAACTTTCCGTGTGCTGGAATTATCAATTCACTCTGCCAAAACCTTAGCCTCCAACTTTTAGTGGGACCCATGCTTGAAAATCCAATAAAATTATAAAAATCCGTAGATTTCCCAAAAAGTTGAGTAAATATCAACGGATTTTCGATTTCTTAGCCTCAATCGCTTCGTCTGGATCTCAGCTAACTTTCGGTGTGCTGGAAATATCAATTCACTCTGCCAAAACCTTAGCCTCCAACTTTTAGTGGGACCCATGCTTGAAAATCCAATAAAATTATAAAAATCCGTAGATTTCCCAAAAAGTTGAGTAAATATCAACGGATTTTCGATTTCTTAGCCTCAATCGCTTCGTCTGGATCCCAGCTAACTTTCCGTGTGCTGGAATTATCAATTCACTCTACCAAAACCTTAGCCTCCAACTTTTAGTGGGACCCATGCTTGAAAATCCAATAAAATTATAAAAATCCGTAGATTTCCCAAAAAGTTGAGTAAATATCAACGGATTTTCGATTTCTTAGCCTCAATCGCTTCGTCTGGATCCCAGCTAACTTTCCGTGTGCTGGAATTATCAATTCACTCTACCAAAACCTTAGCCTCCAACTTTTAGTGGGACCCATGCTTGAAAATCCAATAAAATTATAAAAATCCGTAGATTTCCCAAAAAGTTGAGTAAATATCAACGGATTTTCGATTTCTTAGCCTCAATCGCTTCGTCTGGATCCCAGCTAACTTTCGGTGTGCTGGAATTATCAATTCACTCTGCCAAAACCTTAGCCTCCAACTTTTAGTGGGACCCATGCTTGAAAATCCAATAAAATTATAAAAATCCGTAGATTTCCCAAAAAGTTGAGTAAATATCAACGGATTTTCGATTTCTTAGCCTCAATCGCTTCGTCTGGATCCCAGCTAACTTTCCGTGTGCTGGAATTATCAATTCACTCTACCAAAACCTTAGCCTCCAACTTTTAGTGGGACCCATGCTTGAAAATCCAATAAAATTATAAAAATCCGTAGATTTCCCAAAAAGTTGAGTAAATATCAACGGATTTTCGATTTCTTAGCCTCAATCGCTTCGTCTGGATCTCAGCTAACTTTCGGTGTGCTGGAAATATCAATTCACTCTGCCAAAACCTTAGCCTCCAACTTTTAGTGGGACCCATGCTTGAAAATCCAATAAAATTATAAAAATCCGTAGATTTCCCAAAAAGTTGAGTAAATATCAACGGATTTTCGATTTCTTAGCCTCAATCGCTTCGTCTGGATCCCAGCTAACTTTCCGTGTGCTGGAAATATCAATTCACTCTGCCAAAACCTTAGCCTCCAACTTTTAGTGGGACCCATGCTTGAAAATCCAATAAAATTATAAAAATCCGTAGATTTCCCAAAAAGTTGAGTAAATATCAACGGATTTTCGATTTCTTAGCCTCAATCGCTTCGTCTGGATCTCAGCTAACTTTCGGTGTGCTGGAAATATCAATTCACTCTGCCAAAACCTTAGCCTCCAACTTTTAGTGGGACCCATGCTTGAAAATCCAATAAAATTATAAAAATCCGTAGATTTCCCAAAAAGTTGAGTAAATATCAACGGATTTTCGATTTCTTAGCCTCAATCGCTTCGTCTGGATCCCAGCTAACTTTCCGTGTGCTGGAATTATCAATTCACTCTACCAAAACCTTAGCCTCCAACTTTTAGTGGGACCCATGCTTGAAAATCCAATAAAATTATAAAAATCCGTAGATTTCCCAAAAAGTTGAGTAAATATCAACGGATTTTCGATTTCTTAGCCTCAATCGCTTCGTCTGGATCTCAGCTAACTTTCGGTGTGCTGGAAATATCAATTCACTCTGCCAAAACCTTAGCCTCCAACTTTTAGTGGGACCCATGCTTGAAAATCCAATAAAATTATAAAAATCCGTAGATTTCCCAAAAAGTTGAGTAAATATCAACGGATTTTCGATTTCTTAGCCTCAATCGCTTCGTCTGGATCTCAGCTAACTTTCCGTGTGCTGGAATTATCAATTCACTCTGCCAAAACCTTAGCCTCCAACTTTTAGTGGGACCCATGCTTGAAAATCCAATAAAATTATAAAAATCCGTAGATTTCCCAAAAAGTTGAGTAAATATCAACGGATTTTCGATTTCTTAGCCTCAATCGCTTCGTCTGGATCCCAGCTAACTTTCCGTGTGCTGGAATTATCAATTCACTCTGCCAAAACCTTAGCCTCCAACTTTTAGTGGGACCCATGCTTGAAAATCCAATAAAATTATAAAAATCCGTAGATTTCCCAAAAAGTTGAGTAAATATCAACGGATTTTCGATTTCTTAGCCTCAATCGCTTCGTCTGGATCCCAGCTAACTTTCCGTGTGCTGGAATTATCAATTCACTCTACCAAAACCTTAGCCTCCAACTTTTAGTGGGACCCATGCTTGAAAATCCAAAGAAATTATAAAAATCCGTAGATTTCCCAAAAAGTTGAGTAAATATCAACGGATTTTCGATTTCTTAGCCTCAATCGCTTCGTCTGGATCCCAGCTAACTTTCCGTGTGCTGGAATTATCAATTCACTCTACCAAAACCTTAGCCTCCAACTTTTAGTGGGACCCATGCTTGAAAATCCAATAAAATTATAAAAATCCGTAGATTTCCCAAAAAGTTGAGTAAATATCAACGGATTTTCGATTTCTTAGCCTCAATCGCTTCGTCTGGATCTCAGCTAACTTTCGGTGTGCTGGAAATATCAATTCACTCTGCCAAAACCTTAGCCTCCAACTTTTAGTGGGACCCATGCTTGAAAATCCAATAAAATTATAAAAATCCGTAGATTTCCCAAAAAGTTGAGTAAATATCAACGGATTTTCGATTTCTTAGCCTCAATCGCTTCGTCTGGATCTCAGCTAACTTTCGGTGTGCTGGAATATCAATTCACTCTGCCAAAACCTTAGCCTCCAACTTTTAGTGGGACCCATGCTTGAAAATCCAATAAAATTAATAAAAATCCGTAGATTTCCCAAAAAGTTGAGTAAAATCAACGATTTTCGATTTCCTTAGCCTCAATCGCTTCGGTGCTTGGATCCAGCTAACTTCGTGTGCTGGAATTATCATCACTCTACCAAAACCTTAGCCTCCAACTTTTAAGTGGGACCCATGCTTGAAAATCCAATAAAATTATAAAAATCCGTAGATTCCCAAAAAGTGAGTAAATATCACGGTTTTTCGATTTCTTAGCCTCAATCGCTTCGTCTGGATCTCAGCTAACTTTCGGTGTGCTGGAAATATCAATTCACTCTGCCAAAACCTTAGCCTCCAACTTTTAGTGGGACCCTCATGCTTGAAAATCCAATTAAATATAAAAATCCGTAGATTTCCCAAAAAGTTGAGTAAAAATCAACGGATTTTCGATTTCTTAGCCTCAATCGCTTCGTCTGGATCCCAGCTAACTTTCCGTGTGCTGGAATTATCAATTCACTCTACCAAAACCTTAGCCTCCCAACTTTTAGTGGGACCCATGCTTGAAAATCCAATAAAATTATAAAAATCCGTAGATTTCCCAAAAAGTTGAGTAAATTATCAACGGATTTTCTGATTCTTAGCCTCAATCGCTTCGTCTGGATCCCAGCTAACTTTCCGTGTGCTGGAATTATCAATTCCACTCTGCCAAAACCTTAGCCTCCAACTTTTAGTGGGACCCATGCTTGAAAATCCAATAAAATTATTAAAATCCGTAGATTTCCCAAAAAGTTGAGTAAATATCAACGGATTTTCGATTTCTTTAGCCTCAATCGCTTCGTCTGGATCCCAGCTAAACTTTCCGTGTGCTGGAATTATCAATTCACTCTACCAAAACCTTAGCCCTCCAACTTTTAGTGGGACCCATGCTTGAAAATCCAAATAAAATTATAAAAATCCGTAGATTTCCCAAAAAGTTGAGTAAATATCAACGGATTTTCGTTTCTTAGCCTCAATCGCTTCGTCTGGATCCCAGCTAACTTTCGTGTGCTGGAATTATCAATTCACTCTACAAAACCTTAGCCTCCAACTTTTAGTGGGACCCATGCTTGAAAATCCAATAAAATTATAAAAAATCCGTAGATTTCCCAAAAGTTGAGTAAATATCAACGGATTTTCGATTTCCTTAGCCTCAATCGCTTCGTCTGGATCTCCAAGCTAACTTTCCGGTGTGCTGGAATTATCAATTCACTCTGCCAAACCTTAGCCTCCAACTTTTAGTGGGACCCATGCTTGAAAATCCAATACAATATAAAAATCCGTTATATTCCTCAAAAGTTGAGTAAATATCAAACGGATTTTCGATTTCTTAGCCTCAATCGCTTCGTCTGGATCTCAGCTAACTTTCGGGTGCTGGAAATATCAATTCACTCTGCCAAAAACCTTAGCCTCCAACTTTTAGTGGGACCCATGCTTGAAATCCAATAAAATTATAAAAATCCGTAGATTTCCCAAAAAGTTGAGTAATATCAACGGAATTTTCGATTTCTAGCCTCAATCGCTTCGTCTGGATCTCAGCTAACTTTCGGTGTGCTGGAAATATCAATTCACTCTGCCAAAACCTTAGCCTCCAACTTTTAGTGGGACCCATGCTTGAAAAATCCAATAAAATTATAAAAATCCGTAGATTTCCCAAAAAGTTGAGTAAATATCAACGGATTTTCGATTTCTTAGCCTCAAGTCGCTTCGTCTGGATCTCAGCTAACTTTCGGTGTGCTGGAAATATCAATTCACTCTGCCAAAACCTTAGCCTCCAACTTTTAGTGGGACCCATGCCTGAAAATCCAATAAAATTATAAAAAATCCGTAGATTTCCCAAAAGTTGAGTAAATATCAACGGATTTTCGATTTCTTAGCCTCAATCGCTTCGTCTGGATCCCAGCTAACTTTCCGTGTGCTGGAATTATCAATTCACTCTACCAAAACCTTAGCCTCCAACTTTTAGTGGGACGCATGCTTGAAAATCCAATAAAATTATAAAAATCCGTAGATTTCCCAAAAAGTTGAGTAAATATCAACGGATTTTCGATTTATTAGCCTCAATCGCTTCGTCTGGATCCCAGCTAACTTTCCGTGTGCTGGAATTATCAATTCACTCTACCAAAAACCTTAGCCTCCAACTTTTAGTGGGACCCATGCTTGAAAATCCAAAGACAATTATAAAAATCCGTAGATTTCCTCAAAAGTGAGTAATATCACGGATTTTCGATTTCTTAGCCTCAATCGCTTCGTCTGGATCCAGCTAACTTTCGTGCGTGCTGGAATATCATGTTCACTCTCCAAAAAACCTTAGCCTCCAACTTTTAGTGGGACCCATGCTTGAAAATCCAATAAAATTATAAAAATCCGTAGATTTCCCAAAAAGTTGAGTAAATATCAACGGATTTTCGATTTCTTAGCCTCAATCGCTTCGTCTGGATCCAGCTAACTTTCCGTGTGCTGGAATATTCAATTCACTCTACCAAACCTTCCTATCTCTGGG